>NC_056734.1:23056217-23356217 GCF_019279795.1 Protopterus annectens | reverse complement strand
TTGCTTTAGGATTGATTTTTAACTTTAGAATATATTTACAATTCAGAACTACCCAAGGTAGTGTCCACTTAGTATTATTTATATCATAATTGGCAATTCTTAAAATTCTATTAGAATTTACAATTAAATAATACATTTCAAAATTAGGTAATTCCAGTCCTCCTCTATTTTTGGGGGTCATTAATTTATCATAAGATATCCTGGTTTTGTTTGGTTCCCAAATGAATTTAGCCAATTCTTTATGAATCCGTTTAAAAAACGACTTCGAAAGTAATAAATTGGCTGACCTAAAAATATACAGTAATCGTGGTAATATGTTCATTTTGATAATTGAAACTTTTGCTAATATTGGCAGTCGTAAATTTTTCCATCTCCCAAAATCAGAAATTATTTGTTCCCAGATTGCTTTAATATTATTATTATAAAAGTCTTTATTATCAGTAGAGAACTCAATACCTAGATATTTAATATTTTCTTTAAATGATACCTGTCCCACTAAGGGCAATAATGAAAAGGGTTTAGGTGTCTTTAAAGTGAAGATATTGTTTTTTTTCAAGTTAATTTTATAATTAGACACTTTTGAGAACTCATTAACAGCCTTCAATAATTTTTCAGTATCTGATAATGGAGATGCACAATAAATGCTAAGATCGTCAGCAAAAGCTGCCATTAATATTTTAGTTCCATAAATTATTGGGACATTGTGATAAACATTTTGTTTAATATATAAAAACAATGGTTCAAGATAGATATTAAATAATAAAGGGGACAAAGGGCAACCCTGGCGTGTTCCAGTCTTAATCTGTATTCTTTTAGAGAAGTTTTTATTAATATACAATGTAGTATAGGGATTACTATATAATATTTGTAACATTTGGACAAACTCATGTGATATATTAAAATACGGTAAAAGATCAAACAAGAAATTTGTATCAACCCCATCAAAGGCTTTATGGGCATCAATTATAAGGGCATAAATATTTAAATTATTTTGCTTAGCATGCTCTAACATAGTATGTAGTGTGAGTGTATTATCACTGATTTGTTTACCTGCCATAAAACCAGTCTGTTCTTTAGAAATGATATGAGTCATGATTCTCTTCAGTCTAGATGCTATAATAGAGGTTAGAATTTTTATGTCTACATTTATTAATGATATTGGTCTATAATTATCCGGATTTTGAGGATCTGAATTGGCTTTATGTATAAAAATAGTTTTGGAGGCGTTAAGGTGTGGATCATTAATTTTATTCCTAATTATGTAGTTAAACACAACTGAAAGTATCTTACCAAAAATATCTGCAAATTTTTTATAAAATTCCACTGTCAAGCCATCAGGACCTGGTGATTTATGTGATTTCATATGCTGAATTACATATACTATTTCTTCTTCAGATATCGGTTTAACCAAGTCATTTTGAATATCCTCTCCTATTGTTGGAAACTTAATTGACTGTAGAAATTGTTCATAATTCCTGTTAGGGGTCATATCCTTTTGTCCAGCATAAATATTAGTGCATATTTCCTCAAAGATATTAAGAACCTCCTCAGTTTTAGAATATATTTTATTATTAAATTGTATTTCTGAAATCTGCACGATTGGTTTTGTTTGATTAATGATCCTAGCTAATGCTCTCAATGGTGTTTGAACATGACTGGCATACCTCACTAACGTCTTGTACTCTTGAAATGTTAATCTACTATTCTGAAGTAAAAAGAGATCCTTTTGACATTTAATCAGTTCCTTCTCTGTTTGCTCATTAAAATGTCTAATCAGTTCTTGATCAAGTAATTTAATTTTTATTTCTAAAGTTTGAATATCTTTGTTTAATATCTTTTTATAATAAGATGCTTTTTGCAAAAGTGTCCCTCTTATTTGAGCTTTAACTGTTGCCCATTCAATATCTGGGGCAAATTGTTGTTTCCCTAAACCAATCAATAAGTCTTTCAGGTACTTTGTAATTTCCAGTATTATATCCTCCTTATTCAATAGATTTGGATTAAGAGACCAATTATAACCTGTTTGTCTCAAAGTATCTTTTACCCCCTTAGTAAAACTCAACGAAATTTTAGAATGGTCTGATATATAATGGGCATGTATCATAACTGTAGGTTCTAGATTGATCAATACTCTTGAAATCAGGAAGAAATCAATTCTGGACCACATTTTATGACATGGGGAATAAAAGGTAAAATTGCTTGTACTATTATTGTTATTCAGATAATGAAATGGATCATATAATTGAAAGTCTTCTTTAAGATCATTCAGTGCTAATAGAGCATGCTTGTTAAATACTCTTTGTGGACAAGATCTATCCAACTTCGGATTCTGGTAGGTATTCCAATCACCTCCAACAATTACATTATATCTATCAAATTGTGTTAAAATTGAATATAGTGATGCTATAAATAGTTGTTGGTCATTACAGGGAGCATATATATTTAAAAGTAAAATAGATTTATCAAATAAGGTAGACGAAAGAATAACATAGCACCACCATCCATTTTTATCTGTATTAGAATCTAATATCTTTTCCTTGTATTGATCTTTAATAATTATGGCTACCCCAGCACTATTTGACTTACCTTCAGATACTACTACTTCTCTAATCCATTTCTTTTTTTTAACATCACCCCATTGATCATTCATTAAATGCGTTTCTTGGAGTAGGATCAACCATGTCTTAGCCTTCAACAATACATGTAACACCAGTTTCTTCTTCTTCAAGTTCTGGAGCCCTTTAACGTTCCATGAATCTACTTCCCACATTTCAAAGATTCACTGTAAGATGAAAGTTTTGGAGAGAGAGCATGGAAAAAACAAAAAACAGTAAATTCAAAACCATACATAATCTGGAAGCAATCCTTATATCCCGTCCTCAACCAGTGCATACCCACTCTAACCCCAGGCCAGGAGATGAATAGGTCCTGTATAATATAAAATGACAAATGGTTTAAAAGAAACAACAGATATAAAAACACCACAATGTAAAATTTCACACATGTATCACAATTAAGACCTATAAAACCTAACTTCACTACAACAAAGCCTAAACTAAACATTCCCTAACAAACACTGCCATAAACTACATCTCTTTGGTTAATTACTATTTAAACAAATCAAATTAAAAAATGTAACAGTACTACATGTAAAAAGAATAAAGTAAAAAAAAATAATGCATTTTCGGTAGGTTATAATAATGCACTTTCACTATAATAATGCACTTTCAGTTGGATTAGCTATCTATACATAAACCACATGCATTAAAAGAGAGAAGAGAAAGAAAAAAAAAAAGAAAAAAAAATACATACTAATATATAACCCTATATTAAAGCAAATAGACAGCAAATTTATTAATATCCTTTGTTATACATTCACCTTATACTAGTTTCATAATAAAGCAAGCTTCTAACTAAATAAAATAATGAAAATAACACAAAACATTAAAAACTATGCTGACAGGTTAAATAAACATTGCTAAATCCCTGCACCCTCTCTAAATAATATAACTACAAAATGTTGACTGAAAATTAATAAATGAAGTTCCTAACAAGTTCCTATGTGCTTAAATTACTATAGAACAGTGTTATTTCATGTTAAATAAGGAAGAGAGTGTTTAAAACAGTTCTCTTCGGTTTTCCAAACCAGAAAGTCCTGTAAAATGTTCGCGACGGGGGACCACTTTTGCAGACAGACTCCCGGAAGTGCCACAACGAAATCTACACCCTCAACAGCATTTTAAGCACTTCCTGTCTTCCTCCTCATTGAAAACAGTTTGTAGAAGCCATAAAATGTCAGGAAACAAGTGCAGGAGATCAAGATAAGGAAAAGCAAACAGTTTTATTGCTCAGGAATAGGCCTAAGCTTCACAAATGCAAACCAGTCCTCGAAGCACAGTAAACATAGCAGCATGCCAGTCCCAGCAAAAGTTCAATTCAAGTCTCTGATGCAGGTAAAACCTTGAAAATTTTAAGAAACAGATTTCTTGCCTCATTTTTGGTGGAAACAGAATGTTTAGCCCCATCCACTGTAAATATAAGCATATTAGGATATTTCATTTGAAACTTCATTTGTTTGTCAATAAGAAATTTGCAGTAAGGAGACAGAGACTGTCTAGCCTGCCTGATCTGTATAGGTAGATCCTGTGTCAGAGATATTTTATTGTTTTTCCACATAATATAGCCTCCGCCTTGTTTTGCAGTAATAAGTATTCTATTTACATCTTGATAATTAAGCAGTTTAACATACACAGGTCTAGGAAAATTAGATGCTTGTACCTCTCTCAAAGCTCTGTGTGCTCTTTCCACGATGATTTGTTTCACAGTATCAGAATCATTTAAAAGCACTGAAAATATTTGTAGTATGGATGGAATCAGTTCATTATACTGAATGGATTCAGGAATCCCTCTGACAATGATATTGTTTCTCCTGGATCTTCCTTCTAAGTCTGTAAGCTTACTTTGTATAGCCTGTATATCCACATCATGCAGATTAGTTTTTTTTTCCAGTAAAACTAATTTGTCCTCAGTATCAGAAATTCGAGCCTCCGTCTTATCCATTCTTTCCAGCAACTGAGTACATGAAATTCCAAATGATTGTATTTGACAAGTCAGTTCTTTTAAAGCTTCTTGTATAGGGAGAAGTGCAGTTTTGATATCCTCCATATTTAAAGCTTGATCAGCTTTAGTTTTAGTCCCTAGTTTCTGTTGTTCCTGTGCTTTAGTAATTTTTTGTCATTTAGTAGTCACATCTTTTTCTGGTGATTGCAATTCCGATAATTTTGTTTTAGTCGTAGTTATATCCATGCTTTTGTCTTCTTTTGACATCTTATTGGAACATAAAAAGTTGCAATATAAAAAGCAACATGGTTCCTTTGTGTATTCCTCTCTGCAGAGCTAGCTAATCTGTTGTAATCCAATGAAATATATTCCTTTTTTCCGGTTTTTCTTCTCAATCCAGGATAAATAAGTGTAGTTAGAGTAAGTTCATCGAAGTTTTGATGTTGAAAACTTTGTAGTATCCACTCAGGGTTTTGATTTCCTCAGGTTAAATGGAGAGCTGCAGTTCAGCAGTGTTCACAGAATGGCAGCCATCTTTGAATCGAAAATCACGTATTTTGATGTCAGACATGTTAACCAGTGCTGGCTGTGTACATATCATTCTAAGAAGGTAGTCAGAATTTTGTCATTTTGTTGAACAATGGACCAAATGGATGAATGCTGCTGCTAATTTAGTAAGAACAGATTATTTTAATACAGTGCATTCTTTGTATGATGTATTGTACAGACACTATGGAATGCGAACAAGTAGACAGATTATGCTTAAAGTATATAAAGGACACTTCATCATGCAATGAAGGGCAGCCCATAATTAACTGTAATAATATAACAGAATAAAATCTTTACTCCAATGTTTCTCTTTTAAAAAGTAGTGGTATTCATGCAATGGACCCTTCTTTTATCAAGACCTTTGCATTTTATACTCCAGTGGCTGTATATATTCATGTTGTGGCAAAAGTTATCAAGCTACTGAATTGGATGTATGTGTTAATGAGAAAGTGAAGGAATGCAAGGCTTATGAATTTCAAAGCACTGTGGGTGCACCTGAATGTAGCAGTGTAAATAATGGGACATCTAAAAATTTTAGATGTTCTATGGAGAACAGTAAAATTTAGATTTGGAATTATCTGTTTTGGTAATAGTTCCTCCTTCTCAAACTATTTTAGTTTGATCAAATCAGGATACAAGAAGCACTGCCCCCTAAAATAAAAACTTTACTGCAGTTAGCAATAGTATCTAAGTCTTGAACAACAATGTTAATGGTAGTAGTGATGCTAAATTGAAAAATGTTGGCTTGTCTGATATTAGCTCTTAGGATGTGCTTTGCACTAATGAAATATTTAAGCAATAACCGATGATGTTGGTGTGGTATATTGGTATATTGAAGATTTACCCATGGTTGGCATGGTTTAATCATGAGGGCGAAGCCGGAGTTATTAAATAAAGCCAGCTGTGGGTAAATTTCAATATACCACACCACGGAGTCAGGTATTGGTATTATACAATGACATTATTTAAGAAAAAAATACTTTTCTTAAATAATGTCTTTGTATAATGCCTCCGTGGTGCCCTTGCGCATTTTTCCAGTATCCTGGGGCTTTTTCTGATGTACTGCGCATGTGTATGGGACTTGTATTCCCATGCTTACACAGTACATCAGTGCTGTGTAAAGGTAGCAATGAAGAAAGGAAGATCTCCTTTGCTTTTTTTTTTTTAATTGAAAAGAAAAAAGAAACTGGGCTACTTTTAACGTTTGGGAGTGCCGGGATATACAAAAAAAAAAAGGATAATCATGTAATTATCTTTAGTTTTGCGGAACATACCTGATTATCCTCTTATTTTTGTGTGTGCCATCTCCCTCATTCATTTCAGATCTTCTGTTCTCTCTTTTTGTTAAAAAAAAAGAAAGAAAAACAAACAAACTTATGAGACATACTAATGGAAAAAAGTCTAGGTGACCGGACCTTTTTCTGTTGGTATATTCTCAGATTTAAAACGGGCACTCTGGTTGAGCTGAGCAATCAGTGTGTTCATTTTTGAATATTAATGGCCAGTCAGTGTGTAATAGGCAGTAAACTGAATCTTTAGATGCAGAAACTGTGACATCAGAGAAGGGTAGGAAGAAATTGCTTCTCCAGTTTCTCAAAAGATGATGATAAAAGAGCATAAAATCTGAGCTTAAAAGTTTAAAACTCTGAAGGTTAAAATACTAGAAGAATACGTTTTCTTCCTCAACTTACTCATTGCTTTCCTGTCCATGTCAGAAGAAATGGGTTTAACTGTTATAACTTGTTTGGCTGAAGCAGAGTTGGCTAGAGAAATAACTGTTGGATATGTTTCTGAACTAGAAAATAGGTGCTTGAGTATTTGGAGTACCTTGCATAACTTGTTAGATTTCCTATGGGCAGCAGCCTGACCATCAGGTAAGGAAAAAACAGTGAGAAAAAAGCATGCTCTAAGGCAGAAAAGACAGGAGGGATAAACACATCATTTGGCATCTCTAATTCTGATAAATCATAAAACATGTTTGTGTCACAGGAAGTTTATTCTGCCACCACTGAAAAAAAAACATTCTTTCAACTTAGGCAAAGTGTCAGAAAAAAAATCTCTTCAGTAGGGACATTTCACAAAATACTTTCTTTAAAATCAGCAAATTTGGATGGTAGACTTTCCTGAAGTACAACCATCCCCCTGCAATGTCTGCTCTGCTAACTGAAATTCTCAGTCACAAAGGGAGGAACTATTTTCCGTTTTTTCTGCCTGGAGAATGACAGTACAAAGAAAGCACACAAATAAGCCCCTTTGCAAATACCAGTAAGTCTGTCCTGTCCACAGAAACAGCTTTTTTCTCACTAAGCACACTCTCTCTAACAACAGCCTGACATGCTAGGTGCACTGGTTCTAGATTCTAGCAGCCCTTCCCATTTAAGTGAAGACCCTTCCTCTGACCCTTTCCATGGCACAGACAAAAGTGCTTCTCCTTTGGTCAACAAGAACACCCATGCAACTGCAAAGCATGTAGCTATCCCCTGTACTTTGGTGGCTGAAATAAAACTACATCAAGAAGTCTGGGGGGAAATGATGGGTGGTCTGAGGAACAAAAAACAGCCACAGCAGTTACCCGCCAGTAGCTGTGGCAGAATAGAAGTCAGCCTGACACATGAAGACTCCTTTGAAACTTTCTTCTTTTTGCATACAGGGAAAGGTACCACCATAGAGATCAGAGGATGCTGCATAGATAAGCTGAGGAAAAGACATCAAAAGAAAGGGAATAGATACTGGACAAGTTGGCAACTTGTAAGGCAGAGAATAAGTGGTTCTAAGGAAAGAAAACCAGCGACAGCCCCCCATGAGCACAGTATCCTGCCCATGCACAGAAATGTAAATTTCTACCAAAAATAAAACTTTTCCTCACACATAATACACACAAGCATTTACTTAACAACTCCTTTCAAAATATGACAGTCCTTGTACATACAGTTGCCTAATAAACACAATCATCTTTGCATAAAAGCACAGGTTTTCTTCATAGAACAAAAGTTAGCGTAAATCTTTCCCCTTATCTGCCCAGCTCCTGAAGATTGCAGATCCAACAGCAGGTCCACAATGCTTGCTGAAGAAGTACTGTCTGCGACAAAAGTGGTCTGAAACTTCTCAAAATGCAACTTCTATGTAGCTCTACTCAAGCAACTGACTGATAGAGCCCATAAAAGTCACCCTTAGATTTTCAATGCTGGCCCAGTTGCAGTGAGGGCAGGACCTGTATAGTGTAGGTTACCGCAAAAGTGGTGCATGTTTAAACATTTGACATAATAGAAAGCCTGCAGACAAAATTTCAAACACAGATATCTTCACTAATAACTATAATGGATGTGTAAGTCATCTGATAATTGGAATAAAGATCAAAACAGTTCCAAAGTATGAATCATACATATTACTAATGAGAAGACTTGTAGGTCAAGTGAAAGTTGTTAATATTTTGTTTCTTGGAAGCAATGTGCATGGATTTTTCATTTTAAACAGTGCAAACTGAAATTAAGTATTTCACATCAAAGTAGAAAGCAAAATGTCACATGTGCAATCGGGAGACAGTTTTTAATCTAGCAGTACATTGTCAAATACTGGTTTTGACAGACATTTAATACTAGGTTCATAGGAGACTGTTGATCAGAGAGATCATTTATAGCCTAGCCTCAAGATATCACAAATTCAGTTCAGTTATACCTGAATAACTGCAAACTAATTCCTTCTGATTTGTGTGTGGAACTGATGGGCCTGGCCTAGGGTGACTTTACATTTTCCTATACAATTGTCCAAGTTATTTTTGCAGAGGGCCAATGAGCTACTTTGATTAATAACTAGGGGAAGTTGATTACATATAGGAGGAGCCTTTGAGGGAGATGCCCATCTGTTTGCATTTTAATGAAAGTGTAATTGTTATATGAGAAAGTTTACAGAATTTCCCATTTTGCAAATGTACAGGTAGTCACTTAGGACTGTATTGTTTGAGGCTTTGCAGGCAAGGTAACAGTCATTACCAAAATTTTGTAAAATCAGTGAAGACTGATAGTTCTTTAAGGTTATATGTATAACATATGGAAGCCATAGTCTTCATTTTCTTTATGAGGAAACACTGACATTTTTCAGGTTGAGTAATATGCTCAGGTAGGTACATACTGAAAGGTGCATTATATTCCACTATAGGACTGCTAATGGAGCAGTAGAGAGGAATAGTAACTCCCTTTGACCTACAAGATATAAACCTGGAAATAAGCTTGACTGGATAGAAAAAAAAACGTTCTAATGACAGTAGATAGAAATAGTCTTTCTAATGACAGTAGATGTACAAGCTGGTCAATGTATAGTTTATTGTCTGTGAAAGTGTACAGGTCCCTTAATGACAATATTAAGAGGGAGTGTCTTATATATTATGGGTGCAGGGGTACATCTATTTACCAATGGACACAATACTACATTTCTTAGTTTTTAGCATTAGAATGCGGCCATGGCACCATCTGTTTGTACGTTAGGCTCTTCAGCAAAATCTGATAGTCAGCTGAAGGGTTTATGATAGCTCTCAGTATGCAGTCAGTTGCAAAAGTGATCAGCCATAGGCCCCTGGCATCAGTTTTGACATTATAGAAGTAAGTATCAAACAGTAGTGGCCCCAGAACCCATCTGTGGGCATCCTCACCAGTGATTACATTTTTACATGACAGCATGTACTTCAAACAAATAGTGTGTGAGTGGATAGTGAGCCAGATAGCTATCTAATGGGTTAAGTAAGGGTCTGTAGCTACTTTGACTTGCTTCTTGGCAATGTCAGAATGAGAAGTGGTGTTGTAGGTCTTTTCCAGGCCAAGAGCTCAAGAGTTTACCAGTTTATCTTTATCCAGTGTAACAGTCACTTGTTCAGAGAAGTTCTCTAATTATAGGATGCAGGATCTATATTTAATAAATGCAAAATGGTGCATGTCAGCAGACCAAGAATGCTAATTTTTGTTTTTCTTTATAAAATCCATAACTTTGCAGATTTGTCTAGTTTGGTTTAAGGTCTGTAGTTCTCAGGGTCAGTTGTAGTCTGTCCCTTATGGATTGGGTTGACTACAGCTGTACTCCACTGCTCAGGTATAAGTCCAGTGTAGAATTTGAGGCTGAACAGATTTAGTAATGAAATGGTAAGGCTTTGCTCGGTGCAGATAAGGAAGCAACCTGGCACATTGTCTGGACCCAATGAGCTAATATTCCTAGTCATGGATAGTGTTTACCGGACTTGCTATGAGGTGTTCTGTGGGGTGTAGACATGATAATGTGCAGGAGAAAGTTAGTGGGGGAGACGGGATGTAATGTTTTGGGTAAATGTATTACTTAACGTATTGCCTATTTACTCAGGGCCTTGGTATGTGTTATTGCTATGTCTTTGAATTAGCTCAGAGCAGTGTTGACTATTGAAATATGGTTGTTTTTGTCACATATTACAATTTTACATTCAAATTTATCCATGAAAAACTTAATTTTGCTACTAAGTTCATTGTTTAGATTTTTTTATGTTAGGACATGTAGTTTGTTCCTATGGGCAATACATTTCTTCCTTTTGCTGTAAAGTTTGTTTATCCTAGGATTCCACTATAGAGGTTTGCTCCTGAACTTTGCATTGTGTTTGTGTCAAGAAGTGACCAATGCCTATTTGCAAGTATTGAGGTTTGAGCAGCGGTTGCTTGTGAATGCATCAACTGCATATGATAGAAGGGCTTTGGGGCACTTAAATATAATCAGGCTGTCCACTAACTGAAATAGATTTGCCAGTGAATAACCTCTCTATATACAGCATGGTACAAATTGAGGATACCCCTGTTTTTACCCTCATAGTGAATATTACAGAGCAGTTGACAGTTCTTACAAAAGATGGATCAAGTACAGAAGTATAACATTGCAGGGTCATATTTCTGAGGACTAAACCACATTTTGAGCCTCTAGTTGGGGAATAAATCAATCGATCTAAGGAACTAGCATTTATTAAATTTTGGAAGTGTTGTGCATACTTCTTTGTAGTTGTGCATGTGTTCCAGTTTATGGATGAACAGTGAAATCTCCAAAGAAAATAATGTTTAGTTCAATGAAAAGTGACTCTAGCTTGTTTAGATAAGCTTCGTGTGGTACATGTGCCATAGAGGAGCTATGATATTGTTTATTCTTATTATTGATTAATTGATTCTTAATAATGATTAAATAGAATAAGGAGACAGTCAAGGTCATTGTTTGTCTTGTCTTAGGAGTCCTGATATCATTGGGCTTCTTTTTTTTCAAAACAGGTTTATTGTTTTAACATATAAGAGAAATATCATAACAATTTTATACAAGTAATTAAAAATAGGTATTATTATAATATTCAACAAAACAACTAAAGTATTTACAAAGACATCCACTACAATCAGATCAATTAATTAAACTAAAATACCATGCTATTGAAATTAGAATTTTTTTAACAAATTTTGTAAATTATCCCATACAATATAATATGATGTTTTTCTAGTTGTTCTCATTCTAATTGTGCTTATTTCCATATGGCACATTATATTCATAACATTTTTAAATTCATTGAACGAAGGAGGTGTATCTGAAATCCAATTTCTAGTTATTATTTTCCTGCCCACTGCTAGGATAGACCATAACAAGGGAAGCTTAATCTTTTTAACACATTGAGGTACAGGTGTGTTGAATAATATAAGAGACTTAGAAATAATGAAATTAGCTGTAAAAAGAGCCTGCAAAAATTCATTAATTGACTTCCAGTATTCTTTCAACTTCATACAGTCATAAAACATATGAGCCCAGTCAGCATTAATTTCTACATTACATCTCTTACATAGATTATCTTTATTATTTATTTTATTCATCATCAAAGGTGTATAAAAAGATCTATGTAAAAATTTCCATGTATAAAGTCTCCAGACAATGGAAGATGTAGTTCTATAAGCAGATTCCAATATATATTGTTTATCTTGTTGAGTTGGTGGGTCTCCATTAATAGAGGTGAAATAATTCCAGTATGAATCTACATTGTAAAAAGTTTCTTGTCTGATAATTTTATGTATATATGAAAGTTTACCTTTATCAGAAACTTTATGCTGTAAATTTAATATCAAGTAATCAATCAGTTTTGGAATAGATTCTTTAACTGTTATAGACATTAGATCTATTCTATCAATGAGATGTTGTCTAAAGATCTGAACCTCTAACCAGCAAGTTTCTCTTAGATCAAATTCTTGTTTTAAGAAATCTAGATTTTTAACTTTATTATCAGATATCAGCTGATACCAGTACTTTAGATCATTATCTATAGCTAAATGAGCTCCTTCAGAAGTAGATGACATAAGCATACCCTGAGTATACATATATCATTGGGCTTCTAAGGAATATGGGCAAGCCATCAACTCAAACACAGTCATTCCTGGAGAGGGGTCTGAAGAAGTGATAGGCTTTGAAACCTGGTACTGGGAGTTTGCCATCATGACATTAGAAACATGTTTCAGCAACAATGCAGATTGGTTCAAAAAGACTTCTAGCCACACTCTCTCTCCAAAAGAGCCTGGAGGATAATGCTCTACTGTGGTCAAAAAAAAAGCAAAGCTAGTGATATGTCACCATGACAAATATATCACAGTTAAACAATATACTGTAGTAACTTTTATGTGCAAAAAAAAAATGTAATAGACACTAGTACAATTACACAAAAATGGGTGGACATGTCCTACTACTGCAACTACTTAAGACATACATTTACTAGTCTATTAGCAGTACTATTTTACAGTATTAAAAAGACATGGGATGGTATTCATAGTCCCGAGATCTGCACTCCTGTAGCAGTTACTCATGAAACATACTGATTTGTCTATATGCTATTTCAGGTCTACTTCATTTCACTGAAAGCTCATTTCACTAAAACTCATTTGACTGAGCACACTTGACTGAAAGCTCACTTCACTGAAAACTCATTTGACTTAAACTCATTTCATTGGAAGGTATATGCCCTTTTCCCCATAGTAGTGTGATCCTGGAGTTAGTATATATAGTAAGGGGGTTGTGGGAGGACACCCCCCACTTTGGAGGGGTGGGGAAATAGCCCCCCACCTATTTTATACATTTTAAACCATATACATGGATACTTTCAACTCCAATGAATAACTCTTTTTAGATGACAATGTATACCGAAACTATGTGGGGGGGGGCTATGCCCACCACATCCCCCAATGTGAGGGGCTGTGCCCCCCACACCCCTCCTTACTATATATACTAACTCCAGGATCACACTACAATGGGGAAAAGGGCATATACCTTTCAACAAAATGAGTTTCAGTCAAATGAGTTTTCAGTGAACTGAGCTTTTAGTCAAGTGTGCTCAGTCAAATGAGTTTCAGTGAAATGAGCTTTCAGTGAAATGAAGTAGACCCGCTATTTCAGTAATTGCAGGTTATTAGCAATTAATAAGTAAAAGTGAAGCTGTTTTAAACAACACCTGTACTTGCAGCAAAAGTGTAAAATAGCCGAAGTTAATCCTTACGTTTGTGCAAAGTACTGTGTGAAAACTTTCATATGGTTACCTATGTTTTCAGATATTGTGAATGAATGGGCTATGTGCAAGCATGGTTGACTTAGTTAATGCAAGCTGCAGACAGAACAGTTTTATTATTAAGCTTTAAAACGCAGAAGGAAAGCATCAAGAGAGTTGTGCTGAAAGAGTTTTGAGAAGATGGGTACCATATTTTTGGTGGGGGATTAATATATATATATATTTATGGGTAATTTGGGCAGAATGTTAGTTAGAAGATATAGCTGAGAGTATTTGGAAAGGAAGAGAAGAGGACTTGAGCTCAGGAAGATGCCCTTGTCCAAAAGACCTCAACAGTTTCCACCACCTTATGGGGTTGTTGTTTAGGATAATGATGTTGAGGGGACAGGGGCCTGTGGTGGTATAGTGTTTTCAACCCACTGAAGAGCATCTTGGACTGACAGACAGCATCTATCTGCTATCTTCTCCAGTACATCCTCAGCCAAGTCCCAATTTCCATGGTCTGTGAGCCTTTTTAGGTGGCCACATGCCAGGATGCCTAGAGGACAAGTGCCACTGCCCCTACCCTATGAGGACATCCCTGGATGGGCAGAGGGTGAATGCTCACTGATCTGGGAGGAACATGGTTGAGCTGCTCTTAAGGATTCAAGACCTGAAGAAAAATGAACAGAAATGGGAGAGAAAGAAATTAAAGAATGGCAAGGGAATATGTAATTAAATTAAGAAGAGAGAGAGAGAGGATATAGAGACAAACAAGAAAAGGAGACAATTAGTTATTTCATAACATCTTTCATAAGTTACTGCAATCTTTATTAAAGTTTATTTTTTCTTTTCGTTAAAACTTTATTCAGATAAAGCAAAATTCTGAAAAATTGTTCAGTAAACATGGGAACAATTAGTTCATTCCTATGAAGTGTTGGTGATTTTCACTTTTGCAGTCTTCTGATACTAATGACATAAGTTAGTGTAACAAAAGAAAAGTGATACACTGAGTAAAGAAAGCACTCCTCTTTTAGTATCTTTGAGTATGAATTACTTCTGCATTTATAGTGGCAAAATAAGAAAAGAACTGTAACAAAACTTCATTTATTTCTTAAAGTTTATTTTATAAATGTAAATAATTTATTTTGGCAAATTCACAAGCCCCCTCAGCAAATCTTTAAAGTCTCCTTTTCTTCTAATCTCTCCTCGTCTCCTCTTTTCATCTGCAGAGAGAATATATATAAAGGATTGTTTTCTAACTATTGGAGATTAGTGTTTTACAATATTTCTGAAATAGTTACAGTCGATATTCAGAAAAGGCCTTAAGATATGTTTGCACTTACTTAACATGTTTCCTTAATTCTGTTCACATTTATATTGATTTTTGCTATATGCTTCAATTTATTATTCAGGTAAAGAGCAAAGCACAGAATGTTATACTTTCACTGTAACTAATCCATACCTATTCTTACATCAGTGTCATGACTAAAGTGTGATGGCTAACTTAGTTCAGCCACCTTGTGCATGCAGTTAACACTCTGGAAGAAATGACCATCTTATGCAATTATCATATTAATAATTATTTGTGGCCTAAACAAACCAAATATTTTCCCTAGCGATTGTTTCACTGCGGTGCAGCTAATTTTCTTCCATCCCAGTTGACTTATTTATTTTATATTCTGCTGTTTTATAACATACTGCTAGTACATTCTCAAATGTCTTCACATAATTGTATTCTTACAGAATTCTATACAAACAATCTTAATAATATAATACTAGGGCATTCCCAAATGTATTTTTAGAAATGTATGCTTAGAATCTTTTGTGTGAATTTATGTTACGTCATGATTCCTGTTTTTATTATCTGTAAACATATTAGTCCTTGTGTGTATTATCTGTTGAGTTGGAGCTTTTCTCCCCCAGCCACCTCTGAAAAAGGACATGTGTCCAGTCAGACTTTCCTGGTAAACAAATGTAAAATAAATAAAATAAAATAAATTACAAAGGTAATAATAATTATAGTATATGCATAGCTGGTTTTAGGTACGCATGATCCCCATGATCTCTGGGGGCCCCCAACCACAGCAAATTATTTTTATTTTGATATAACGATAAATCTTTGTCAAATTAACAAAAGTTAGTACAGCAATCATGTGGACCTGTTAAAACAGGTGGGTAATAATAACTCTTAGTATGAAGACTCTTAAGAGTTAGAACCACATCTTCTTTAGAATTCAGTAGGCTTAATAATGTCATTAAAAGTTTTAACACGGACATAGTGCCTTTGACATAGTTAAATCCTGCTGGTGGACATTCTGTTAATTTAAACTAACATCATAGTCAGCATTGTGCACCAGTGATACCCACAGCTGCTGGGGGGGAGGGGATGATCACCCTTGACTGTGTGGTAACCCTGCAGAAGCTGCTGCATGTTGGGGAAAAATGAGAGAAAAAAAAGATCATTTTCTGATTATGTGTTTTATCCTGAACAAGGTTATGATATGATCCTAACAGGATAAAGAAGGTAATCAGTGAAGAAACACGAGTGAAGTAAGTGCTAGTGATCAGCAATCCAGAAGACTAATCTCAGTGTTTATCTGGGATTTTAATAAGAGTACGCACTCCTGAATTTCAGGGTTTCCTCTTTCAAGGAGTTTTATAAATACTGTCACATGCTGCAACTTTCAACCTCTTGGCTAAAGAATTCTGGGCAAAATCAAAAATAATGGTAGAATAACAGCTGAAAATCAGGAATGATTTTTAAATATTGCCCTAATTCCCTTAAAAGTGAATAGAATAATAGATAGGGTAGATTCAGTAAAGCCTACACAGTCCTAAGACTGTGTGTGCATTGTGGCACAATATGTACATTATAGCGCACCGTTTTGGATTCAGTAAGTGGCTCTATATGCACACACACGGTAAACACTGTGGTATGCTAATTATAGCATAAGCAGCTGAATTCTGTGCTAATCTACCAATCCCAGATGGAGGAGCTATTCAATAAGTTATAAAGCAACCATGCAGACCCAGTGCTGGTTTTCCCTGCGAATTCCAAAAACCTATTGGAATGCAACCATGGAAACTTCTGTTCTCAGAAACTATGTTAGGGGCTGCTGTTGCTTTAATTCATGTGTATGTGCAACAGGCTGAAGTCTCTGCAGGTATTAACCAGTAGGCAGACTAATCATGTTAGCATGGGATATAACTATCACACAATCTCACTTTATAGGCTTCCTACATTTTGTAAGATGAAAAGTGTGTGGTTGACAAGCTGAGTAAGATAAAGGCAGACCCTAACAAATGGAATGTAGTTTAGGGGCTCTTCCAAGATTTGATCCATGTGGGGAGTTCAAGAAGACATTTCTGCCTCCTTTCTCAACAATCAGGTAGCAAAATTATTTTCCAGGACTCCATGCAAGACGGCTTCGAAGACACGTTTCTTCTTTTCCTTGGACAAGAGGATAATTGTATGCTTTTCCTCCCTCTCCACTGATATTCAGGTACTTTGGAAGAGTCAGAAGGAATAACCCAAGATCATTGTGGTAACCCTTCTTGCCAGGCAACATTGGTTCTTCCATCTTTATTAATTGGCCAGGGGAAGTTACCCCAAGCTTGCTCACAGACTGGTTCTACTCACACAAAAATTGGGTGTTTGATAAACCCCAACCAAAAACAACTTCAAATGGCAGCCCAAATTATATCTTTTTGGCACCTGTTTACTAAGCACATGCAGCAGGAACTAATGGAGACAAAAAGTCTGCTACATGAAAATTATATTATTAGCAAATGGAATTTTTTTTCTATTTGTTGTAAACAACATAACCAGCAGCCATTCAAGGGCAGTGTTTCTGTAGTTTTACAATATCTCTTCAAGTTATTTTACTATGGCCTGTTTTACTCCTCTATCAAGGTTCATTTTTCAGCCATTTCAGCATGCCTGCCAGTGAATCCCCTCTTTCAAAGCATTCCCATGTTAAAATGTTTTTGAATGGGATACTGCATGACAGACCTCCAAGAAAACTGGTTGCTCCTCCTTGGGATCTTAAATTTGTGTTAGTGAAGCTAACTCTTGCTCCATTTGAACCAGCTCATCTGGCTGAATTGAGATTCTTAACATGGAAAACAATTTCCTGGTTGCTCTGTCCTCTGCAAGAAAAGTATGAGTTGCAAGCTCTTATTGTGGGTGAATTTATCTCATTTCTTAAGCAATAGGGTTTCCTGCTAAACCAATCCTTCTCTTATGCTTAAATTGGTACAAGTTTACTTTAAGCCAAGTGATCCATCTCCCTGTGTTCTACACTAACCCCAAAATGAGAGAGAGCAAATATGTCATACCTTGGATGTCCACAGACAACTCGAGTATTATTCTGACAGAACAAAATCTTTCAGAACTTCAAATCAGTTGCTCATTTCTTCTGAAGGGAAGAAGAGGGGACAACCTATGTCAAAGCAGACTGTTTCTAAATGGTTGTCTCAGACTATTACCTTTTATTATTACCACTAAAACAAGACTGTTCTAGGAAAGGTTAAGGAGTGTCCTACCAGGGCATTAGCTTCATCTATGACTTTTTGGAAAGGCATAGACTCCAGAATTATTCTTAAGGTGCCAACTTGGTCTTGTGTACATACTTTTACAAATGACTACAAGCTAGATTACAGACCTAGAACAGGCTTTGCTAGGTTCATTCTCCAGGGCCTCATGGTCCCTTCTTTCACCTCCTAGTTGTTCTAAGCAATGATAACCTGCCCATATAGCTAAGGCTACTGCAGCGGTGATCACTATGATGAACGTAGTACAGGCTTGTAAGCAAACTTACTATAACAGTAGATGTTTGAATGACCACTGCTGCAGTAGTTGATCCCACCATCCTTCTTGTTTTTTTTTTGTTTTTTTTTTGGTGTGTTTTTTTATGACATGGTGTAGACATTTATATTTTGTGGTTACTAGTATCTTCCTTTTAGGGCTCAGCCGCCTCCCTCTCTCTCTATGTTGGCATGAATGCTCTGACAGTACTGGCACCCAGACCTGTCTTTTTAGTCAGCAAAGCTTGAGTTGTCTGACAGTTTGGATTTGAAGAATGTGCTCCGAAGCTTTGGAATCTGGCCGGTGTTGTATCCTGTGCAGGATATAACCTATACGACTTTGGCTACTGCAGAAGTCATTATTTGAATATCTGTTGTTATGGTAATTTTACTTGCACAACTGTGCTTTCTTAATGAAAATGTTGCTTAATGAATGTAATGTTAATAATGCCATTGAACTGCAATCAGTGTTTTTACAGATCCTTGTCATTTTTTAACATGTTTGGCTAATTGCACATTAAAATTGCATATTTGCAAAGTTACTTAAGCTGTTTATTTTTGGAGGTCTTGGTCAAATGAATTTTCTGTAACCCATAGCAGTCAAAGGTCACTTATACAGAGTTAATGAAAATACAGTTGCTATTCCATGATTAAAATATGCCTTTCAGTTTCATGACATTGATGCATTAAGTATGTAAGTCTGATATTTCCACTCGTGCACTATAGTGCTGTTCTTGCAGTGAAGAAAAATATGTATTTCAGCTTTGTAACAGAAATTAATAAAAAAAACTAGTTCTGCAGCATACAGTTCTGTACAAATATAACATGCTGATAAAACAACTTAGAAATACTACAAAAAAACTGAAGAGTGGTGCAACTACTGCATCTCATTTGGCATTTCAGAAATTACGATTGTGTAATTAAACTTATTATAACTCCAGTTGTTCATATGATCACTGCTGCACTAGCGTAAGCTATATGGCTTATATCCTGCCATGGATATAACAGCCAGCCAGGTTCTAAAGCTTTAGAGCACCTTCCACACACCCAAACTGAACATGTAGCTTGAGCTGAACTGACTACAAAGACAGGTCGGAGTGGCAAGCCCTTCAGATCATTCATGCCAACAAAAAGAGGGAGGTTCAGCCCTGAAAGAACAATGTTAGGAATAACAAAAAATAAACGTCCACACCCTGGAATAAAAAATACACCAGAAGAAGGGAGATGGATGGGTGAGTGGCTACTGCAGCAGTGGTCATTAGGATATCTACATTTATGGTCAATTTACATACTTTATTATGTTCATCACATTGATTAGTACTGCATTAGCCTTAGATATGGGGATAGATTGTAAAAGATTACTACATTTGGGAAGTAGAAATAGAAGAGTTCAGGACCCACTGGAGAAAGGTCCTAGCAAAGGCTGACTTGGACCTCGAGAGATGGAATCAAGCTTATAGTGCTTTATAAAAGTATGTGCAGAGGACCAAGTAGCAACTTCTAGAATACTTTTAGAATCCAACCCTTCCAAAAAAGACACAGAGGAAGCCAAGGCCCTGGTATAGTGGGCCTTGACCCTGCCTGGAATTGTTTTGTCATGGTGAGTATAACTGAAGGTAATAGCCTAATACAATGACTTTGAAATAGTCTATAGGATCATAGAAGGTTACTAGACTACTGGCCCTGAGGCCCTTATAAGCCTAGCCAAGAGTTTAGCCCATGTTTAGACAAATCAGCACCCAATGCCCCTGTCCAGGAGGGACATGGGTGGAATCCCAGGGGTATATTTTCTGTTTTCCATCCAGTTATTCAGGTTGCGCTTAAATATGGGTAAAGAGGTACTCTGCTTGATGTGGAGAGGGAGTCTATTCCATAGATGGGGGAGTCACTGGGACACAAATCTTTCCCAACAACAAGTCTTGTTGATGTCACAGACAGGTTCCTATTGCATTGTTGAATCCTTGAAACTTCGAACCTGAGAACATCGAACTCAGATGTTCGAAGTTTCAAGAAATCAAAAGTAAAAAAATAAAAATAAATAAAAAAACCTAAAACCTACCTAACTGTTGCAAGTTTAGGCAGGGTAACAACGTTATTCTTTGTTTTTTGTTTTTATTTATTTATTTTTTTTAGTGTTATCAAAGTTCTGACACTTCGAACATAAGAGTTCGACCTTATGGTGTTCAAAGTTTCAGAACTTCGATAACGTAATAAGAACCTGTCACAGACCAGGTTGAGGCCGCGTTTGCGGGTTACTCGAGTGGAGCTTGACTTGTGGATATCCAGCAGTCCCATCAAGGTGGGGTCCATGATCACCTTGGACTCAGATTGCCCCTTCCTCTTACCTTCATAAGAAATAAGTAATTTTATCCAAAATCTAAAAAATTTAGTTCTATCAAAATAGTACCCAAGTTGAAAGTAGTCATCCAAAGTATGGAGTATCCTTTCTCCCTCATATTTAGGTTCTGGAAAGAAAATGGGGAGATGGATATAAACTCAGATACCACTTTAGGCATAAAAGAAGTCATGCCGTTCAACTGCAGCTTCCGAGTAAGACTTATTAAGTCTTACACGGAGGATTCGTGAATCCGGGGGTCAGTCTTTACTCACACAAACCAAACACACTGCCTTGCATGTTTTATTCTGCATAACTGAACTGAAAAACCTGCACAGTAATCTTCATGGACATATTAAGGAACTATAACACTTAAATGCCTCATACCAATGCAGTATTGCCATTACCAAAAAAGGTATGCCTTAATGGCACTTACGGTAGCTACATAAGTGCAACTAGTCCATTAAACATTATCATTTTTAATATATGTCATCATCAGGAATTATTAAGGAGTTCCCAAAATGAATGCAGTGCTCCAATTCTGTTGGTCTCTAAGCTGGATAGTTCCATAAGATTTGTAAAGATTTCAAAGACACTGAATGGCATATCCAAATTTTACTCACAACTTATGTCTAGAATAGATGGGTTTATGGGAAGGTTAGGTAAAGAAAGCATTTTGACCATCACAGATTTAACCACATGGTACTAAGTCTCTTCATCCTTGAAGCAAAGGAGAAGTTGTCATTATCTACCCCTGAAAGTCTTTTTATTATACTGTCTTACCATTTTGACTTCACAGAGGTGACATCACTTTTCAAAGGCACATAACATAATATAAAATTCAAAAATAAATAAATAAATAAAATTCACAATCCCCATGTCAAGTATCTTTCAACATGTTTTGATAGAGTGAAGGACTCAGAAAATTTAAGCCATGTTGGACTCTCAAAGTCAGACAGTGCTTACAATTAAATGTTGTCAAAATTACCCTTTGTATGACAGAAGTTAAATATTTAACATATACAATTGGGAGAAGGATAATTGGACCCCATACAAACATAACAGATGCTTTAAAAATGTCCAGTACCCATTCCCAAGCAACAAGTATACGCTTTCATAGGACTAGCAGGATGTTATAAAAAAATTCATATCCTACATTGCAACTATAGCCTTTCCTCTGACATGCATTATAAAAGGTAAAGTGCCAGTGTAGATAAAGACTGGTTTCTAAAACAGATAAGGCTTTTAATCAGCTAAAAGCGATATTATGTTCAGAACCAGTCCTGTTTGCTCCTGGCTGCACCAATGCATTTGAAGAAGAGTTGCGAGCTGTGTTACCTGAGGAAGCAGGGGACGAAGAACACCCAGGCTGTTACTTAACAAGAAGCTAAGTAATGCTGAGACATGCTGCTCTGCTATAGAGTTAAAATAGTCCACTAATAAAAGAATGCTAACTTAATTACAGTATTATTTGTTAGGACATAACATGACTTTGGTAACTGAGCATGCCACCTACAATAATTGTACAGGTAACATGATAAAATCACTAAATTGTGCAGGTGGGCTTTGACATACAGATTTTCATTTCACTATCAGGTAGATGACAGGGAATAGACACAAGAATGTGGACTGGTTATTCAATTCCCATAGCCAATGTCATTCAGAATAGAACCAGGGATTCTATGTTGGGAGACATACGTTATGGCATAGTAGCTGTTTTAATGTGCAGTAAATGCTGTCCATTGCATCATAAATGGAGAATATATATCAAATACTGCAGTTAAAACCTTGTAGTACCACTACACCTAGTATAATATTTCTGTTTTGTGCAAATAGCCCAGGAAATGTGAATCACATGAGAAATGCTTTCAAAAGAATGACTGAAAACACATAATGGCGGAGATACTCGTCAGTCATGCAAGAATCATGCTGTGGCCAGAATGTGGACTCTAGGTGGGCTAGAAGCCTTGAGGCTGTAGAGTACCAATGAAGACAGTCCTGTAGATGTGCTAAAGGAGGAACATGAAAATTACATGTGGATGGATTTGCAATTGTTTAACTTGAGCTTCTAAAGAACAGCTCTTCTCCTTTTTAAAGACTATCGATTAAGAAAAATGTGTGAGTTAGTAAGTGTTAAATTCTGAACTGTGTTACTCAAAACTACATTGTGTTAAAATGGGCTTATTACATTAAACTAATTTTTGAGAAGTGGAGCTTTAACATTTCACTCTACATGAACTGCATTTAAAGTGAAGAAAGCATCACTAGTGTATTTCCTGCAACTGTGTGCATTTATGCACCTACATAAGTGATCAAAAGCATGTCTGATCTCAGAATGCTGGCATTACTTTCTGGGACTATGCTGTACAAAGGGAAGAAGAAATTCTCCCTTTCCTCACTTTAGTGTGATCCTAGAGGTGGTACATATGATTAGCAGGGGGTATGAGGAATACAGGGATACTTGCCCCTGTAAAGAAACAAACAAACAAAAGAAACAAAAAAAGATAAAAGAACTTTAAATGCATTTTTTTTAATATTTTAGATTTCTAGCTAAAATATTCTATAGTGTGTGGTTCAATTGAGTGTTATTTTCTGGAACAGATTCATACTCATATATAACTATTCACATACAACCACACACACACACACACACACACACACACACACACACACACACACACACACACACATATATATACATATATATACCACACAGCTGCATATAAATAAATATAGATAGATATATAAATAAATAGTAAATAGTGTCTCTATATATTACATGTATGAATTCTAAGTGTATAAAAGGAATATGTTTTACCCATTAAATATCTTAACTCACATAACATGACTGTTATTTTTCTGTCCAACAAATTGAGGTGTTATACATTTTCAGATTACATTTTTATAATACTACAAAGGATCATTTGAACTTAAAGAGTATACAATATTCCACCAGAAACAATGATATAGATGCCAGTAAGTGTTAAAAGGATAAGACAAACACACAAATTGGATATATTATACCTATACAAATCAACCGCAGTAAATCTTTTTGATCCAAAAACTATACAATTATATGAACAAAGAACAGGAAATAAGAAGTGTAAGAAGAAAATTATTGAAGAAACAAGAAGAATATAAGTACTGCTTGGCATACTACAGTTCCATGTTTAGTCATTGTAATGGAGTAGGAAGTAAGAATAACCTATTAAGCTCTTATAGGTACTTGTGTTACTGTAGCTAAACTTAATATACTTTATGGTATTTTAACATCTATCTGTAATCAGTTTTCTACCTGTAGTTTCTGAATGGTACTTTTTATTTTTGTTTCATAGTATCCATACTGCAAATATATTTTGGTTTATTTCACAGCAAATAAGTGCATTTCCTTTTTCTGACCCAAACAAATGTGTGTACTTCATCATCATCATCTTCTTTCGGCGGTTCCCATTAGGAGTCGCCACAGCGGATCACCTGTTTCCATTTCTTCCTCTCCTCTGCATCTTGCTCTGTCACACCAACCACCTGCATGTCCTCTCTCACTACATCCATAAACCTTATCTTAGGCCTTCCTCTTTTCCTGTTACCTGGTAGCTTCATCCTTAGCATCTTTTTCCCAATATACTCCGCATCCCTTCTTAGCACATGTCCAAACCAACGTAATCTTGCCTTTCTGGCTTTGTCTCCAAACCTTCCAATCTGGGCTGACCCTCTAATACACTTATTCCTAATCCTGTCCACCCTCGTCACACCCAGTGCAAATCTTAACATCTTTAACTCTGCCACATCCAGCTCAAACTCCTGCCTTTTTGTCATTGCCACTGTCTCCAACCCATATAACATAGCTAGTCTCACTACCCTCTTGTAGACCTTCCCTTTCACTCTTACAGGTACTCGTCTATCACAAATCACTCCTGACACTCTTCTCCACCCACTCCATCCTGCCTGTACTCTCTTCTTCACCTCTCTTCCACACTCATTGTTACTCTGAACTATTGACCCCGAGTATTTAAACTCATCTACCTTCGCCACCTCTACTCCTTGCATCCTCACCATTCCTCTATCCTCCCTCTCATTCACACACATATATTCTGTCTTAGTCCTGCTGACCTTCATTCCTCTTCTCTCTAGAGCATATCTTCATCTCTCCAGGGTCTCCTCCACCTGTCCCCTACTCTCACTACAGATCACAATGTCATCTGCAAACATCATAGTCCATGGGGACTCCTGTCTGATCTCATCTGTCAACCTGTCCATCACCATTGCAAATAAGAAAGGGCTCAGAGCTGATCCTTGATGTAACCCCACCTCCACCTTAAACGCATCCGTCACTCCCACCGCAGACCTCACTGCTGTCACACTACCCTCGTACATATCCTGTACCACTCATACATACTTCTCTGACACTCCTGACTTCCTCATACAATATCACAACTCCTCTCTAGACACCCTGTCATATGCTTTCTCCAAGTCTACAAAAACACAATGCAACTCCTTCTGACATTCTCTGTACTTCTCTATCAACACTCTCAGAGCAAACATCGCATCTGTAGTGCTCTTTCCTGGCATGAAACCATACTGCTGTTCACTAATCATCACATCCCTTCTTAACCTAGCTTCCACTACTCTTTCCCATAACTTCATGCTGTGACTGATCAATTTAATCCCTCTGTAGTTACTACAGCTCTGCACATCACCCTTATTCTTAAAAAATCAGTACCAAAACACTTTTTCTCCATTCCTCAGGCATCCTCTCACTTTCCAAGATTTCATTAAACAATCTGGTTAAAAACTCCACTGCCGTTTCACCTAAACACCTCCATGCTTCCACAGGTATGTCATCTGGGCCAACAGCCTTTCCATTCTTAATTCTCTTCATAACTATCCTTACTTCCTCCTTGCTAATCCACTGTACTTCATGATTCACTATCCCTACATTATTCAACCTTCTCTCCCTCTCATTCTCTTCATTCATCAACCCCTCAAAGTACTCTTTCCATCTCCTCAACACACACTCTTCATTTGTGAGTATGTTTCTCTCATTATCCTTTATCACCTTTACCTGCTGCACATCTTTCCTAGCTTGGTCCCTCTGTCTAGCCAATTGGTGTACTTCATAAGAACCAATATTACTATTTATTTGTCCTAGAAAGTAATGTTATTACATTTTGGAAATATTCAAAAAGAGTGTAGATTATTTCTTATCTAACTGGTGATTCTTATTTTAATGGTGGTATTTGACAGGGCACACATCATCTTCAGTTTGACTTGTTTTTTTTTTTTAGTTATTGCTGATTCTATGATCCTGTATTTAGCATACTCACTTATCAACAACTGTTTGGAGAGTGAAGGGAATGCTGAGTACACATTGTTCAAAACTAGCAAAAACATATTACACTGGTTAATATTTTCTTTTACAGTTTAGAGCTGGTTGCTATGTGAGCCTTACTATTAAATGTCTGGTTACTCATATTTATAGTGCCCACTCCAGATGTAGCTATCAGGGATAATGGATAGCTGTCTAAATGTCTTCAAAGCAATTTGAGACATATTACTGTGAACAATGTTTATGTCAAATAGCCCCTTGGCCATGTTCACTGCTCCTACTACCTCTGAAATGTTGCTATTGTTATGGTGGGAGGTGCTGTCTGAATCTGTGTTATTTAATTCTAACCAACAGATATCACAGTGTCCTATATTCTTAAAATGCTCAGTCACATTTACCATCAAACTGCATCAGTGTTGCTATGTTGCCTGGGATAATGTTAGATGCATACTGTTTCCATTTAGCTGGAATACATTACAACTGTCATTTTCTTTCACTCAGTTATGTTTTACCACAGTAACTCCAAATGAGTCTGTTGTGGGGATGTGTAACTTGCTTCATGATTTTAAACAAATAAAATAAATTACTACAGAGATTTGCTGCTTAAGTTCTAATCATCTGAGACTATAGTAGGTTGAGCTCACCTCTGTTCATCAGTGACACTGTAACTACCATGTTGTAAGAAATATCAAGCCTATGAAGTCATAGAACCAATGGCTAGTTTAACGATGTACAGACTGTAGAAGGGAGGTAAGTAAATACATATTAGCAATAAATAGTTAAGACCTATGTAACTGAAGAAAATGGTTTTGTTTATTGCTGCTTTCTTGAAATGAATATTACGAGCATGTTCACTGAACCACAATTGATTATCAGTGGTGAGACTAAGCAGTTTTTTTGAGACTGCTTCCATAATGGTGACTTGTCAAATGAGATTACAATACTGAAGTCTTTTAATAAGACAGAGGTATTGGCTCACCTTTGGATATGATAACAATATTAACATAACTAGGATTTTGACTCTTGCTTGAGATCAGAATAGTTTTTGTTTTAATAGTATTACAATATAGTCCACTGTAACCATAATTGTAGTAAATCAATGAAGGATTACAGAGTCACATTATCTATGGTAACTGTGTTATGTGAAAGCAAAATTGCAGAGTCATCACTATTTATAATTAGTTTTGCATCTTCACAATGACAGACCATATCATTTACAAAATAGTAAAAAGGAATAACTCTAGAACAAAGCTTCTGGAGGCTCAGTAAAAGAGAGTGGTTTCAACATGACAGCATGTCATCTGACTGTTTGGGGTGTCATTCTTGTAGATATTGAATTATTTGATCATACTGGGATAAAGGGCATGGATATTTAGGGTAATTAGATACAATTAATGGATGAGGACTTAGGAGAGGTACAGAAAAGATTGATTTGACTATTCATTCTTTACCTAGTTGATTACTCTTTTACTCTTTAATATCAACTAGGGGAATATTTGCTGCACAATTACATTTGTTTAGGTGATTAAATAGTTGTGAATGAATTCATTTTTCCTACAATTTTTGTGATATGGGAGGCAAGAGCGCTATAGTATAATTATTCTTTAAGGCACCTGGTGTTCCTCCTTTATGTAAGGTAACAGTAAGTGTTTATATTTTTTTAAACAGTTTGAACAAGACACACGTTTTATATACTTAATAATGAATTAGAAATTTCACGAGCTTGAGTTTTTTTTTAAGAATTTAAAGTGTAGGTTCTCAATTGAAGCTGACCCTTGTTTTAGCTTCCAGAAGAATTAATACACTGAAGCTGGTAAGACTATTTGCAGCATGAACGTAGGACAGTAACTCTGTGGTGAAGCTAAACATTTATTCTTTTGACTAGTTTCCAGTTTCTTTTATACCATACAACAAACAATCTCTGAGTAGAAATCGCAGAGACACTAGATACTGAAAATACTGAAAAGATGTTTTTTGTAGGATTAAGTACCTTTCTTATATTATGTCAGACTTTATTTGTCTTGTTAGAGTTAGGGTTCCACCTTAGCCTCTTTGTGAGGGACAGTCTCTGTTTGCGCAGTTGTATCCTATAAAAAAAAACTAGAAAATGGAAAATGTTCTGTGATTTTAGGGCAAAACATATTTCATAAGTGTTCTTTAATAGTTGCACAAAACAGTTATTTTGCATGTGAAACACCTAAATGTTCTCTGCAAGAACATAAGTAACTTAAATGCTACATGAACAAGCATTTATTTTGACAAAAATGTGCTTTCCTTTGCACTGGCTGTGGCTATGTTTTATTCTTCAAGATGTCACATTTCTACAAAAACTGTCCTGCTTTGGACATTTGGAAAAGTGGCAGCCCAAAGTTAGAGTACACACATTCATGTTCATGATATGTGTTTTTTTTTCTTTCAGAGAGTTTTATAGTGGCAGCACAGACATTACTGCAACCTGGCCATATTCTTCTATACAATTACTATTAAAAAAGCAATCCAATTTCTAAAAGAAGTCAACCTCAGAAAAGGTACTCGTCCTCTTCCTACTACATCTTAAAGATTGATATTCTATTTTTGTGCTAAATGTAGAGTTTGCAACAAAAATACCAAATGAGTGATAATGTGCAGCATTTGGCCCACACTTCCTGTAAATATAGGATTGGGGCTCGCAATTTGGCCACTGGACAGTTGAATCTAAATATCGTGCCTAAATCCTGTATTCTACAGTTTACTGTTGTTATCCTGGTGCTGAGTCTGCAATGAAAAGGAAGACATATCCTTTTAAAATGAGCATGTTATTGTAGTTTTAGAGAAAGTTGCATCTCTGACATAAACAATGATAGAAGAAAGGCCTGCGTATTAAGTGTCAATACATATTATCATTATTTTGATGTTTACTGCTAGTAAGTTGCTACTGACAATGCATGGCTTAGTTATGAATGGAAAGCTCATAGGATGACCTAAAAGGTCATAGCTACCCTTTAGAGGTATGGAAGTCATAGCTCAACTAAAACTAAGGTGGCACATTATGTTAGGCATTGTATGCTTTTTAGCTTGATGGCTATTTATGTCTTCATGGAGAAAACTACTCTGTTACTGAACATCATATAACCATTCCAATATAATGATGATTAAAGCATTTATTGAATTTCCATAATGGTAATTAGAGAAGAGAGAAACTGATTTGATACATTTCCTAAAAGTACAGCACACATCAGATCACTTGAACAAAAGTAATACACTGCTATCAATAGCAATTATATTTATTTATTTTTTTATTTATTTGTCATTTGGTAACTGGGTTAGTCCAACTGAGCCAGTGGCCTGTTTTCAATGTAGACCCTAGGAGAAAAGCTCCAGATACTTATTACAAAGTTACAAAAAAGAAAAACATCTGACAGTGAAGTTTTATGCAAACATTCAAATAATGTGCTTTACATGAGAACATTAGAAATTTACAAAATTTAAGAGAAAAACCCACAGGGGAAATATTTCCAAACATTTCTCCTCAAGGAGGTTTGCATGTCCCAAACATTTTTTCCTAAGTTGCTGATTTCTGATGATTAACCTCAAATCAAATGGCTACCATATAAAATATGTACTAGACAGTTGAATATCTTTAGCGTGATCACCTTAGAAATGTGTTGAAAAGCTTTCCAGAGACATTATTGTAGCTGCATGGAATGCCTTTGTTTCTTCAGTCCTATCCTGCACCAACCCCTTCTTCTGCACCTGGAATGCAAAGAATCCATTCTGCAATAGTTCATTCTGTGTTATTCAGTAAAAAGATGGTCTAAAAAGGCAGATGCTATAGACTGTAAAAAAATCACATACTTTTGCAGCTAGTGGTCAGGCCTGTAATATGCACTTCTAGACTGTATCTCGAATGAGCACCTAAGTAAGCCAAATCACCTGCCAGCACTTTCTACATGCACTGCATTGAAGACAATGCCAATGAAGAACATAATGAAAATAAAACATGCAATATTCAGGCATACCCTATTCAAACTGTACTACCTCATCATTGTAGGAGACATTCAACCTAACCAAGACTTTGCCAACTAATTACAACAGTCTCAAGCACTCAAAACCCAAACCACACATGTTAGTTTGTTTATTTATTTATTTACTTATTTATTTTATTTTATTTACATTTGATTACCAGGAAAGTCTGAGTGGACAAAAATCCTTTTTTCAGTGGAGGCCTGGAGAGAAAAGCTCCACATTTAACATGTAACAATGATTATAATTACAAATACAACGTTTACATATACATGACTCGACATTTGTGCTAAACATATAATACTGGATAACAATACATGCATGTAAATATTCTTATTAATGGCACTGTTACATGGTCTAGTACAACAAAAGACAGAATTATTCTTTAGAAAAAAACATAGTGAAGAAATGTATCAGGAAAATGAGTGATTTATAGAATGTAATCCGGGAATTATTAATAACAATCAGTGGGCGATCAATTTTCTTAGATATATTAAATTTACTGGTAGCCTGTAGTAGGAGGAGATACAATAGAATATAGATATTGAAACATAATTGTAACTGAAGGAGAATAGATTTACTATAGTCCTTGCATACACACTTTAGGTAGTAATAAGAATGGGTAGAAGTATGTTGAAAAGTGAGATGTGATCTGATTTGTGTGAGGAACTAGTATTACCTAGAGAAATTAGCATGTTTGGATTAAATAGGACACTGCATTGGAATTCTTTTCTTATCCAGGATTTGTACAGGAGCATAGCATATATTGGTTAAGTGAGGTTTAAGAGTTAATTTGAAGTGAAATAAATTGGTAATACTGTAGATGTTATTTCTGATGGCAAGCTATTTCAGATTTTAGCTGTGTATTTTGAGAAAAGGGAGTTGCCTGATTTAATGTTAGCTTTGATAACATTTAACAGGGATTTGCTACTTGAGCAAAGTACAAGTTTGTTAGAGTAAGGAGTTGATAAGTTTTGAAGTGCTGATTTTTTTTCAGGTTGGTGCAGGATCTTTTGTGCCAAGCACAGCTGGTGATAACTTATTAGTTGAGGGAGTTCTAGCCAATTCGGTTGTTTGAGGGTAGTGCCGTGATGTGTCCTAGAGCTGATGTCAGTAGCAAATTTAGCAGTTTTGTTTTAGCAGGATTCTAATTTGTCTAAATCTGATTTCCTAATGTTTGTGAGAATTGGCAATGCATAGAGAAGAGTTGAGATAAGATGTGTTCTAGCTATAGTGTTTTTTGTGTTCTTAGTGATTTTTTTTATTTCTATGAAGTGTACTTAGTTTTTTGTGGGCTTTCTTAATGGTTTGGGCAATATGGATCACAGATTTCAAACTATTGGGCAATATGGATCTCAAACTTCCAACTCCTGTCAATTTCTACATCTAAAATGTTTGTGTGCTATACAGGAGAGATGGCGTTATTTACTGATGAAATGCTGAAGGAGGGAAAGGTACTGTTTCTAGAGGAGTAGAAAAACATAAGTTGGTTTGGTGTGGTTCAAAATAAGTTGATAATTAGTTAGCCAAGCTTCTACTGCAGTGGAAGATTGTTGAGTTATTGATTGTAGATGGTGTAGAGAAGAAACTGCACATATCAGTATAGAAACATCTGCGTACTGTACAAGAGATGCATGAAGGGTTGAGGTGTGAAGATTGCTAGTAAAGAGAGCAAATATGAGAGGAGCCAAGTTCAAAACCTTGGGGAACTCCCAAAGTGATGGGTAGTAGAGACAAAATGGTTTGTTGTCATTGAACTGCTAGCTGATAGCCTGCTAGGTAGTCTTTGAACCAGGACAGAGTAGACTGGCTTAAGTTGAGTTCGGTAAGTACATTTAAGATCTTACTGTTAGAGACTATATCAAAAGCCTTAGAGAGGTCAAGAAAAATATAAGAGACAAATCTGCCATCATTTGTGTGGTGGTTGACTATGTCAGTGAAGGTCATAAAGGCAGAGGTGCTGCTATGGAAGGGATGGAACCCATGTTGGGTATTGGATAGTAATTTGTTAGTAAGTAGGAAGTTCATAATTTTTTTGTAGTCATCTTTACAGTATCTTGTATATGGGTGACAGTATAGCAATTGGCCGATAATTAAATAATTTGGTTGACTTGCCGCCTTTGTGTAAAGGGATAATATATGAAATTTTCCAAACTGATGAAACTAGTTGTTCAGTAATAGGATGGTTAATGAGGATACATATAGGGATGAAGATGGAATCAGCAGCAATTCTAAGGTATTCTGCAGGAAGTTTATCCACAGCTAGTGTAGTGGGTTTCAGTTTTTTTAGTAGTTCCTTTATTGTGTTGGTAGATATGGGTTGTAAGGAGAAGGAGTCCCTATTTTTGTCAGAAGTAGGATTAATATTAGTGGTAGTGGAGGCATACTTGCTGGAGAAAGTTAGGATTGCTTTGGTAAAGTATTTGTTGAATTGAGTGGCTATACTGTCTAGGTTGTTAGTGGAAGATGGGGTGGGTGTGCTAGCATTGCCTGGTAGGAGAATGTTGTTAACTGCTCTCTAGAACTTTTTTGGGTTGTTATGGTGTTTGATTTTGATAGTACAGCAATAGTTTGTTTTGTCCTGTTTGATTAGATTTTTTTTGCCTTGTTTCTGAGTTCCTGATATGCCTGTTTGTCTGCTTGATATTTAGTAATGTGCCATTTACTCCAAGCTTTATCTCTATTTTTAAGAGTACTTTATTTATTTTTTTAGCTATGGAGCAAATTTGGATTTTATTCTAGTAGTTCTTTGGGGGGGGGGCAGTTTGCTTAGTATATTCAGGTATATGGAATTAAAGTATTTCACAACATCTTCTTGGGGGTGATATTTAAGTGGAACCCAATTGCAAAATTTTAGAGTCTCTATGAATTCTTGATGGCTAAAGTTGGTTTTATTTCAGATAGAATGGTAAGTGGTAATCTTAGAAGGGTTTATTCTGTGTATAATTAAGTAGGTGGGACAGTGATCATTAAGGGATTCTGGGAGAGAGACAGAATGAAATGAAGTCAGATCTATTTGTTAATATCTAGTCTAAAATGGACTGTCTATTAGCTGATTTATCTATCCTGGTAGAGCCTTGAATAGTTTGGGTGAAGCCATGGAGGTTGATGTGGTTGGTGGGATTATTGGAATTACAGGTGATCCAGTCAGTGTTGAAGATTATTGTCTCTTGGGGCAGTGCTTTGGAGGACCAATCCAAAATATTTTCTAGTGTGATGATGTTCTGACCTGGAGGGATATGGAATCCTAAAATGTTTATATGCTTTTTAGAATTACATTTTAGTTGTGCAAAAATTACTTCTGCATTATCAAACTTTGGGGTGATAAGTTCTATGGCTTCAAGAATGAGGTTATTTTTAAATAGAATAGCTATTCCTCCACTCATTTTGGCCAGTCAGCCTTGTCTTAGTATATTATATCCTGGGAGTAGAATTCCATTGTTGGATCTATCAGATTTTAGCCAAGTTTCTTTGATTAAAGCAATATCTGGAGACTATAGGGAAAGAGCTGCATGGATTTTGTTTGTAATACTTTGGATATTAATGTTTAATATTAAGAAGTGTGATGATTTCATAAGAAAATTTGTTATGTGATAGGTTTGATTGCAGGGTTGGAAGAATATACTGTCTAGACTACTGCTGAGGCCTGGGTTAGAGTGAACATCACCACTAAAAATAAGTGTAGATACAGTGTCTAATACGGTTCTAATCATTTTGATTGTGTATTTGTCATATTTTAGGGAGATGTGGGGGTGTTTTGGTATGGGATTATAGTAAAGTTGATTTGCAAAATGATATAGATGTGGGGGGATATAATATTTTTTTATGCCAAACTTTGTGCAGGTAGTCACTTGAAGTGGGATGGGAGTGGTTTGTATTATTTAGAAGTGTTTTGTAGGAAGTTAAATGTGTGGTTAGCATTAAGGTCAGTAAGGGAAAGTTATATAATGCTATCATTTTGAGGTACTGGTTTATTAGTAGGTTAGCTTGGTAAAGCAGGTAAAACTGATATTAAAATTAGTATCAAGTAAGCTGCCATTAGACTATTGAATTAGAACTTGAATATAATTGATTTGATAACCTACTTTATTATAGATGGGGTAGGCATAGTAAAATGTGCAGCACAATAATTCAGTATTGTATAACTTGTTTGATTGGATAATGATAGTTTGTGGGTGTGGTTAGTTTCAAACAAATGTAGGCATGGAGGGTGGGAAATATTAATTCCAGTGTAGTACAATCTCATCAATTCTTACAATATCTGAATTGAAATATAGTTAAGAAGAGTTTATTTTTAGGTATTTAGTATCATTTTAAAGTCTTTTCCCCTTTTTGAACTGAGGGGAGGGGCTAGTAGCTGTCAACCCTGGTAATATGTACCTTTATAATTAAGTACAGAGAAGCGGTTTTCAATTAGAGCACCTACATTAGTTTTAAGCAAAACTTTTCCTTGATTTTCTGTTCACTTGCACCCTTGTTTCAGGCATGATTTATTGTTAGAAGGGATAGTGTCAGCACTCACAGAGGTGGGGAGGACCCAGTAAGACCAGATATTAAGCAAACTAGAAAACATTAAGGGATATAAATAAGACTGAGGAATTTCAAACTAGCAATGTTGATAGATGACTTAGTAGTAAGCTGATTACGTAACGGTGAAGATAATGATGAAAACAATACACTGCATGCTCAGCCAATTAAAACATAAAGCCTACATGACACAAATACTTAGGAACATTTGACCCTTTCATCCACAAGACAGATATCATTGAGAAAAAGTATTTATGATAATGCAAAAGCCTTATCAAAATTGCAAGCACAAATATCTCAGAGAAAAAGGTAAGCATAACCATTCAATAAACCGTATGCACTGAAATTTTTCAAAGGAACAATGAATTTTCATTTGGTAGAAAAAGTTTGGATAAGTAGGCTGAAACAATACAGTTTAGCTATGAGAGCACAAACTCTAACATTAACAAGTAAAACTAAATGCAATTTGACTGCTTATGGATCTCAGTATTTTAACATTACATATGATGCTGAAATAATGCTAAATATCTAAACAATATTTGAAATAAATACATAGAGACAGAAGACACTACATGTTTAAGCTTACTTGTACAGGAACATACTCCAGGGAGATGTAGAGCTGCAGTAGGATTCAAACATGGTGTCCAAGACTTTTAAGATTTTGGATACACTAATTCATGGAGGGGGGAGGGAACAGTGACCAGAGCAGATTACACATAAGATTCTTGAAGTTGTGTGGGAATATTAAAAAAACAATCAGCAAATTTAGTAAAGGTACATTTGTTTTTCAAAGTTATAAGGCTATAATAATTTCTTCATGCAGCATTACAGACTGATTTTTCTTTTAAGCCTAGATGCAAGTCAAGCTATAGAAATCAGTGAGCTCCTATTGTAGTTGTGTTTTGCTCTTAAGTAGCCCTTTTTGGACTAGTGACACAGAATCTTACCCTGGATATATAGGGTGAGTGTTTAGATACCTGTTAGAATTAGGATATTCTCAGTACATTCACTATAGTATATTTAGGTAGAATAAGGCCTAAAAATATAGTCAGACATTTATGCATTCAGTTTCAGAGAAAGACTGTTTATTCTTTTCCCCTTTTTGAACTGGGGAGGGGGAGGCTGGCAGCTCTCGACCCTTTTAATATGTACCCTTACAATTAAGTATAGAAGAGCAATTCTCAATTAGAGCACCTACATTAGTTTTAAGCAAAACTTTTCCTTGGTTTTCTGTTCACATGCACCCTTGTTTCAGGTGTGATTTATTTTTAGAAGGGATAATGCCCATGCTCGCAGAGGTAGGGGGGAACCCAGTAGTAAGTAGTAGTATTCTGCAAAATTAGTTTTAAGCAAAACTTTTCCTTGATTTTCTGTTCATGTGCACCCTTGTTTCAGGTATGATTTATTATTAGAAGGCATTATGGCAAATGGCATTATACTACACAAAACATAGTTAAAAAAAACAACATGCCTGAACAATGGCAATAATATTAACAAATGAGTGAGTTTAGAGACCTGGCTACAGTCTCAAAGACAGTAGACAGTAGGCATAATGAAAATTTACCTAAAATATACTACTACCCCTCATAATGTATTCAATCTAAATTCTCATTCTACTATGATAATAGATCAGGTAAATGACTGGGTGGAAGTGTTGGACTCTTAGTCAGTAATAGCTTGTCAGATGCCATCAATAATTTAGCTAAGCATGAAAACAACCATGACAAAAACCACAACTGGATTCCAGCAGAGCTGGCATTATGAGACATTACCGTCTTATACCTATGGATTGCCTGTAACTCTCCCCAATCCCTGGTAGCCATGCTTCAGCAACTCCTATAACTTTTTCCTGCAGTACTGCCATATAAAACTATCATTCTTGGAGACATTGCTATAAATATTCCTGCCACATCATCTCACCCATTTTATAACGTGTTGCAATACCATGACCTTTAGCAACTACTTAAGCAGTCTACTACACAAAGTCTGGTAAGAAGAAATACTGCTCTTGACCTTTTCATCATTAAGATAAAACTCAAATATCTGAAATTAGCTGTCCTTCATAATAGTTTAAATGGCCATTGCTCAGTCATGTGAACGTTATCCCTCAAATCTAAGAAAAAAATCATATTCCCACCTATTGACCAATCTCAGAAGTAAGGCATCAACTGCTAAGTTACTACTTACACAAAATAGACTTGCACCTTTTGTACAACCACACTGACCCTAATATATCAATAACATATTTCCTTGATAGGTATAACACTGTGCAAGAGACAGTCTTTCCCCCAGTAAAGGGAAGCCTAAATGGGAAAAATATCCTTGGATTTTCTGAGAACAGAAAAAAAAATGCTCACATCTAGGAAGAAAGTCGGTAAGGAATCCAAACAACAACAAACAAATTTGCAACTACATTAGCAAATATCTTGAACTTGGAAAGAGCATAGAACAGCAACTAATACAGCAAAGGCCTCATTTATGAGGACAAGACACTCTTGCTGCTAATCCAATCAATTCTGGAAGGAGGAGAAAGTACTAAGTTGCAATATAACAGCCTCCACACTGGCCTCAAATACTGATGGAATAAACTCTGTAATACTTACAAATACTTCATTGTTGAAACTATTCAGGACTCAATCAACTCATCCTTTTTCAAATTCCACATCCAGTTATAATAACATCATGATCATCTCTGAATCACGCATCCCAGCTATAGACTCTGCAGTCTACACTCCAACCTTCTATTTTAGGTGTATCTCCGAGAAATAAATAAAATACTGTTACTTGTATTAGACATTAATGGCAGTGCAGGATTTTCCATGCTGTACCCATCCTTCCTTAAAATGCCAGCCACCTCATTGCTAAACCCCTAACTCCCATTTATAATTTCTCTCTAACTTCAGGAATATTTCCCACACCTTTCAACCATGCCCTTACTAAGAAAGCCAACTCACCAAGAAACTCCACCCTAAAGAATGCAAGGATTACAGACCAATATCCAACTAATGTAACCTAACAAATAATAATAATAATAATAATAATAATAATAATAATAATAATAATAATAATTTACAAATATTCAATCACATAGAAATGCTGACACATCTGTGATGAGCAATTGTGTTTTTGCAATTCTTTCATCACCATAATGGCCTTATATGTTGCCACAAACACCATATTTAACAATTATGAATGAATCAAAGCTAACTGAGGCCCCGTTCATTGATATGACTAGAGCCTTTGAAACAGTAAATGACACCTTTCCCCTGCACTAATGTAACAGACTTAACTTTAGTTCCCAGACAATTAAATGGTTCTAAAACTATATGCTAATCAGAACTTTGCATGTATAATTAGGTAGCTGACTTTTAAAACAAAGCATCATTAGCATAGGTGACCAATAAGGGTTAATTCTTGTGGGCCTTGGCCAAAATGAAAGGTTCACTTAGTCCTCTGTACTAAACTTGCAGCTTCTAGATAAATCTCATACCTTACATAAAGATCCATGTTTCAACATTAAAATACTTCAGCAGAAAACATTTTAAATTTAGGTTTATCTGTTACAAAACTAGATAAAAAAACTCATACAATAGTTGGCTATAGCCTGTCTAAATAGTATTACCTCATAATTAGAGTAGTGCTTGTAGGGGGCATTCGGATCTGTCACATTCAAGTCAAGCTGGCCAAAATAATAAGTTTAAATTTAAGAATGAATTATCATATTTGGAATGGGATGGAGTGGATCTATTATACTGGAAACAATTATGGTGAAATAACCACAAGTAACTGTTCAGTATACTATAGTGTTTACTTTAATTTTCATATTTTTCTTTTTTAAAAAAGTATATATTAAACTGAATAATTGATGCCAAGCCAATTACTTATTATTTTACTTAAAGTGGCTTTTGCATATGTTTCTAATTTTGGAAATTTTACTTAACCTTTTTCCCAAGGTCTGATATGATGAAGTACAAAATCAATAATTTTGGGGATGCACCATAAAAAGTTCATTAACATTTTGTTAAATGCCTTATTGTGACACTTTGATAGAAAGTTTCTTTATATATTGATTAAAACTTTTGGTAGAATGACCATTTTTTATTAACTGAAGTCTGTCTTCAAAAGAAAGAAATACTTTAATACAAGATACATTCAATTTAGAAATAACATCTAAAATCTTTGTACAATTTGCAGGTTCTGTTTCGTCAGAGGCCTTATTGATGGAAATGCCCAGATATAATTAATCCTGAGTTTCTGGAACAAAATTAAGATGACAATAAATAAATGAATCTTCATGGCCGCAGTGGTGCAGCGGTTAGCGTTGTCGCCTCACAGCAAGAAGTTTTCCCATTCGATTCTCGGCTGGAGCACCTTTCGTGAGGAGTCTGCATGTCCTCCCTGTGGTCGAGTGACGCTAAAGATATGCAGGTAGATGCGAGCCTAATGGGCGTGCCTTCTTTGAAGGTTGGGTGTCAGGCTGGCAACTTGGCACTATAAAAATCCACTTCCAATCATGAACAGACTAGAGTTCCGCTGTGGCGACCCCTAACTGGGAAAAGCTGAAAGACTTCATAAGCAGACATTTTGATTTGTTATTATTAAAAGTTAAGATTGAAACTGTTCCAACATCCTGTAAGATATTTGAAACTTTCCTTGGGGTAATGTGCAAATGTTTAAAATTGACACAATATTGTCTGCAAAAATAATTAATTTTGATTCATAGCTTTTACCAATTTTAATTATTGAATTTTTGATATGATCACATTTAAATTACAATAATTTATTTGGATACAGCAAATAAGAAAAGGGAAATTGGATGACCACATTTAGTTCCTTTTTAAATTATTATAAGATCAGACAAAAATGTATCAAGTTTTACATAGGCTTTGTTATCCTTATAAATCCATTTTATTAAAGTAATAAAGTGATCAGGGGAAATCAAACATGTAAAATACAAGTAAGTAAGACCGGTTTAAGGAATCAGCTGCCTTTTCTGTGTCAAAACTAATGAAAATTGTTACTTTATTACTTCAGTTTATAATATCTATTAATGTTAATATCCTTGTGACATTGTCTTGAGCATATCTTTTGCAGATAAAACACTTTTGATCATTGCTGATTAAGGAAAAACAAAATGTTTACTTGATATGTTAAAAACAGATAAATAACTAATGATCTGCATTAAAACATGCATCTGGTCTGTAGGCTTGGCAAGAAAGGGGATCTTAACTTTTTATTTTTTTTTTAAGATATGGGATGTAAGAAAGTATATCCATGAAGGAGGGCTGCTTAAATGATTTTGGACCACTGTAACCACTATAAGAACTGTATATAAATAAAGATAGATAGATAGATAGATAGATAGATAGATAGATAGATAGATAGATAGATAGAATATGGACAGAGGATATGTATTTATTTATTTAATTTGACATTTGTTAACTGGGTTAGTCTGGCTGGGCAGTGAACCAAGGAGAAAAGCTCTACATTACATAAAGTTAAAAAAAATGCAATGAAAATTAAACAATTAGAGGAATGAATGCTTTGTCATTATACATAGAAAAAAACTGAAAAAGAAAACATCATATATATATATATATATATATATATATATATATATATATATATATATATATATATATATATATATATATATACATATATATATATATATGTAGATATATATAGATATATATATAGCGCTACTGAAAAAGACCAAAAATCCACTTGTTTGAAAATGAACAGTGGCTTTTCGGTTACACGAAAGTGCACTTAAGCGAAAGTGCACTTCCCCGAAGAATGGTCCAACAAACCATTAAGGAACTCAGGTGCCAAAGCAGACTACAGTGGGGAAAGGGAATTTATGTGTTTCCCCACTGTAGTGCGATCTCAGAGTTGGTATATTTAAGTAGGGGGTGTGTGGGGGGTACAGGGGGCTTGCCCCCTTGCAAAATTAATGTTACTGTATTCTTTATTGGTTCATTGAACCGATGTTCATGGAAGTGCACTTTGTCTAAAGTGCACTTTCACATAACCGTGGGTCTACTGTTTATATTTGAAGAAGTGAGTTTTCGAATATATACAGTAGACCCATATATATTTATGGGTCTAGGACATTTCACTGAATGCACATTTCACTGAAAGTCAAATTAGTGTGCACTTTTCACTGAAAGCTCAATTCACTGAAACACATTTCACTGAAAGTTATATATCACCTTTTCCCCACTGTAGTGCGACCCTGGAGTTAGTATATGTAGTAAGAGGGGGTGTGGGGGCATAGCCCTCCACATATTTTAAATATTTTGAACTATATACATGGATACTTGCAATTCCAATATATTATTGTTTTCCAAACATAATATATACTTAAAATATGTGGGGGGCTACACCCCCACACCCCCTTTTGTGGGGGTGCCATGCCCCCCACCGCCTCTTACTCTATATACTAACTCCAGAGTTGCACTACAGTGGGAAAAAGGTGATATATAACTTTCAGTGAAATGTGTTTCAGTGATTTTTGTTCAGTCATTTGAGTTTCAGTGAAATGTGCATTCCGTGAAATGTCCTAGACCCATATATATATCTTAGAGACATGCATAGTAATGTCAGAGGTAACATAATACAATAATTATTAAGATGTGGATTAGAGAGAAGTTATGGAGGAATGAGGTCAGGATATTATGTGTTAATTCCTAGCCATACAGACAAGGAGCTTTATTTTATTTTTTTAACATCTTTGTTTATTTTTCTAGAGACATCTAAAAATGCCTTTAAGTAAAATATTCATAGAATTTTCTGATAAAATCAGGATATATAATTTACTTCATGAGACTCGAATAGAATCTACTGAAATAGCTTTATTTTTAGAATTGTTTAAAGAAATATAATATTGATTAAACTGCACTAAAATACCCTGAATATCAAACATTGTCTTACATTCTTAAGTGACCTTATTTCTTTAATATGATTACCTTGAGATACTGTTTTAGATCTTTTTATTAAGTCATGCCTACCTTCAGATGACACTGAGTATGTGGCTAACTTACGTTTCTCAAGTGCAAGTGAAGTTTTATATTGTTGGATATCTTGATATATTTTACAGTATTAATCAAAACTAATTTTGATTTATCACCTTTGCAGTATTTATGATTAGCAGTGTGAAACTCAGTTTGGATATTTAGAAGTTCTTTGTCTCATTCTTTTATTTTATTTTTACACCATGTTATTGAGTTTCATTACATGCAAGCTTTAAAAGTACCTCTGATGATTCTATTATCTGTATTATCAAAGTAGTTTATTTAAAAAAAGCACACTTTACTACTGAGCTAGTCTTTAAAATATTTCATATTAATTATATAAGATGGAATTCTGTTAATTATCAGAAGATGTCTAACATTACTTGATAGTCTTAACATTAAAGAATTATGATTGGATTTGGGACAAGAGGTGATTTACAACTGTATATTTATTATTTATTTATTATTTTACATTTGTTGACCGGGCTAGTCTAACTGGATACATGTCCATTTTCAGTAGAGGCCCGGGGAGATAAGTTCCAAGATAGAACAATGAAATTACCAAGATAACAAATAAGGAAATATTAAACAGTTAATATGGTCTATTTTATGACTAGTTTTTTTTAGGAAATTAGTATGTTATATATTTTTTCTTTACATTTGAAAGAATGATTGTGAAATGGTGTGTTTTCTCACATAATCTAGTTTTTTACTGTCCGAGAATGGTTATGGTGTAGTATTTTTCATATATATTTTTTATTGATTTATTACTTTGATTGGTTAATTAATTAATTACTAAATAAGGTGCTGTGTTTATATAAATAGAGAGCTGTAGTAATTGTTTTATGTCTGATGAAGGCTGAGCATCTGCTTGGCTAAAAGCGCTTACAGTAATAAACAGTCCGTGCCGTTTTTTTACCAGCTTGCTTCCGCTTTTTTGTTGTTTTACCAAACATTAAACAAAAATCATATTTACAATGCACATTACAGGTTATCACAGTAAATTCAGCAGTGCAGAATACAGGCATAACATAGCATGCTAGTACAATCAAGATGTTCTAGAGGGAGATAGTATTATGGTTAATAAGGAAGGAATTACAGTTAATGAGTAGAAGGGGTAGGAAGAGCAAAGCATTAAGAGATACATAACTAGTCAGGCTTAGTACAGGGGCATAACCACTGTGTTCTGAGGAACACTTTCAATTTGTTTTTGAAGCATGATACTGAGGGAAGTGAGGAGAGTTCACTGGGGAGGAGATTCCAGGCTTTTCCAACAATATTAGAAAAGAGGGAGTCACCAGCCTTGTTGTTTGGTTTAGTGGTATGTACTAGAAGTCTCTGAGAAGACCTTAAGGATTTCAGGTTTTTATAGGGAGTGATGAGTGTGGATAGAATAGGAGTTTTGGAAGGTTTGTAAAAAGTGTTGTGGGCTATAGATAGTTGATGGAATTTAGACAGATTTTGTAGTTCAAGCCATCCCAGCTGCTTTAAATTAATGCAATGTTGGGTTCTAAATGGGTTGCCTGTAGCAAATCTGGCAATGTTATTGTAAGACATTTCCAATTTGCTAAGATTATTTTTAGATAGATTAGTAAAAATGGGTGAGGCATAAAGAAGTGAAGAGATTAGATGAGTGTGTGCCATAGTGGTTTTTGCTGAAGGTAAGAGGAAGGATTTTACCCTATAGAGAGAGCCAAGTTTTTTGTTGACAGTTTTTATAGTATTGTTAATATGGATATCAAAGTTCAGATTGTTGTCAATGGTGATACCCAATAGTTTGGTGGTTGGATCAGGGGATATAATAGTTTTATTGGTAGAGATAACTGAGAAATCAAGAGGAGAGGACTTATTGGTGGGAGAGAAGAGGAGGAGTTTAGTCTTTTTGGGGTTTAGGAGAAGGCATCTATGTGTGAACCATTGCTCAACTGTGTTAAATACTTGTTGGGTAAGAGACTGAAGTTCAGAAGAGGAGGTGGCTGAGCATATCAGTGTGGAGTCATCTGCATATTGTATGCATGTGGCTTGGGGGATGGCAAGGTGAAGGTCATTAATAAATATGGAAAAAAGCAGAGGTCCTAGGATGGAAGTTTGACAGGCAGGTGAGTGGAGAGAGACTTGTGCCATAGTACGGCCTGTTGTCTTTTATCAATGTAGGACTGGAACCACTTTAGAGAAGATGTATCTAGTGACAGGGATTTCAGTATTTTGATGAGAATTTGGTGATTTACCATGTCAAAAGCTTTAGACAGGTCAATAAATAGTGCTGAAGAAAGCTTGTTAAGATTGCGTTTTTTGTTGATACAATCTGTGAAGGAAAGAAGGGCAGTACTAGTGCTATGTGAAGGTCTAAATCCATGTTGACAGTTGGAAAGTAAATTATTTTGGGTTAGATGGTCAAGTAATTGTCTGTGAATGCATTTCTCCATGATCTTTGCCAAAGGAGAGAGAAGGGCAATGGGGTGGTAGTTGGAGAGTTCAGTGGAGTGTCTACCTTTATGGAGGGGGATAATATGGGATATTTTCCATAAACTGGGGATATGACTTTTGGTAATAGTTCTATTGATCAGAATAGAAATGGGATAAGCAATAGCTTTGGCTGATTGTTGTAGGAATTCAGCAGGTAGTTGGTCTGCTGAGGGTGAACATGGTTTTAGTTTCTGTAGAAGGGTTAGAATATTTGTTGTTTGGACAGGTTGAATATTAAAAGTAGGGGGTAAGGTTGATTTATAGGAAGGTAGAGTGAAGTTATTAGGTGATAGTTGACTAGCTAGTGTTTGTATAGCATTAGTAAAAAAGGTATTGAAAGCATTAGCTGTATTCAATAGATTTTTTGTGGTCAGTATTTTGAGGATTTGGAGTAGTGGATTGACCTGGATAGAGTAGTTGGTTAATGCTGGCCCCAAATTTTTGTGGGTTGTTTTGATTAGCTTGTTGGGATTGTAGGTAGTAGTTTCTTTTATCAGATATTATAGCTTTCTTGGTTTCATTTCTTAGCTGTCTAAATGTTAGTTGGTCTATAGGGTTTTTAGTCTTCCTCCATTTTGCCCAAAGTTTGTTTCGAAGATTTATTTTATGTTTGGTTTCTTTTGAAAGCCATGGAGCAGATTTGGTTTTAATTCTAATTAATCTGGTTGGAGCATGGTGGTTGAGAATGGCAAGGAAGTTGGAGTTAAAGTAACTAACGGCTTCATCTAAAGGGAGGTTTTGTAAGGGAGACCAGTTGCAAGCTCTTAGTTCCATTTGGAATAGTTCCAGGTTAAAGTACTTTTTAGATCTGATGTTTTTGACAGATATTGGAATGGGAGAGTTGATTTTATGTCTGATGATATAGGTAACAAAGTGGTCACTTAAATCATCAGGGAGGGTTCCTGAATCATAAATGTGAGGATGATGGTTTATGAGAATCTAGTCTAATAAGCTTGATTTCTTGTTAGATGTATTTATTCTGGTGGGGGAGGTAATGGTTTGGGAATACCCATATAGGTTAATATGGTTTGAGGGGAGGCTGCTGCAGTAGCAGCTCCAGTCAATGTTTGTGTCGCCTAGGATTATGGTTTCTTGGGGCAGGTATTGGGAAACCAGCAAAGTACGTTTTCCATGGTGGCAGTGTTGTTACCAGGTGGTAGATATATACAGATAATATAGATGGATTTGGAATTGTTAAGATGAAGTTTGGAGATAAGAATTTCTGCATTGGAGTCTATAGGTGGTTTACAGTTGTGAGTGGTTAATTGTAAGCTAGATTTATATAGAATAGCAACCCCACCACCTTTCTTGCATACTCGATCTAGTCTCAGGATATTATATTCAGGTGGGATGATTTCATTGTCTTTGGTTACAGGTTTTAACCAAGTTTCTGTTAAGCAGAGAATATCAAAGGAGTAGATTTCAGTTAGAGCTTGGAGTTGAGTTACTTTATTGTTTGTGCTATCTATATTAAGATGAGCAATAAAAAGGGAGTTCAATGGTTTAGACAGGGCATGAGTAGGTGATTCTTTGTGGTTGAGGAGAGAGATAGGAGTTGTTGGTGGGCCTGGGTTAGGGTGGATGTCACCATCCTTTAAAGAGAGTAGTCCACTTAGATAGTTTGGGTTTGGGGTATCTGCTGTATAGAGGTAGACCTTACCTGGGGTTCTGATTGTTGTATTTTATGTGCAGTGTTCTGTGGTATTTAGGAAGTATGTAGTTAGATGAGGATGTTATATTAGCATGAATAAAAAGGAGAGGAGAGTTTGGAGAGTTGGTTTCTTTCTTGGGGTAGTTTAGGTATGGGCCTAGTGGGTTTTCAAAGGAGGTGAAAAGATGGGTGAGGATTAAAGGAGGTAGTGGTGAGAGTGTGAATAAGAGTGGGATATAAGACGGGGTGGGTTGTTTATACATTGTATGAATAAATATAGATTGTTTGTAGGTAGAAAAATAAATTCACTGGGTGGAGATGAAAGAAGGGAGTAGGGTGTGGTGTGATAAAAGGAGAGTGGTGTGAGGTTAATATTAGTGCAGTTGGGTAACTGGAGAGTGTTTAGAAAGTAAAGGTAGGAGGAAGAATGTGTTTGAAGAGTAATGGTAAGTGCAAGAGGCATGTAATGAGAGTAATGGTAAGAGGAATAGGTGTGGTTAGAGAGTAATGGGAAGAGGTGTGGTTAGAGAGTAATGGGAAGAGGAAGAGGTATGGTTAGAGAGTAATGGGAAGGGGAAGAGGTGTGGTTAGCAAGTATAAGGGTAGAACCTCTGGGGGTGGGTGGGAATTGGGGGTAGGGAGGGGAGCGGAGTGAGCCCGCAGTGCGAACGGAGTGGTTAGGAACAGATACTGAAGCAGTTAGTGAAAAACAATCAGCTAGGCTAATTCTGGTGGTAGGTTGGAATAGAACAGGGGTTAGAAAGCTGTCTGTGGTGTTTAGATATGGAGGGGGGAAAATAGAGGACTAGAAAGGTGTCTGTCTGTTTACAAACAAGAGAGCCTAAATTTCCCAATGGCAGCATCCAAAATCAGTATGCATCAGTCACTAGTATTTTTAACTTATACTCTGTGCAATAGAAGCCAATGTACTTACATTTAGAGACATGCACTCATCTAGGACACCACAGTAGTTAAATCCAGCAGGGAAGGTTATTATAAATTAGATGTTAAATCATGTGAAATTAATAATTTATCAATTATTGTTTAAGTACGAAAACCAGATAGAATATGGGAAAACTATTGAGAATCCTTAATCTTTTAGTACAAGAGTGTCTTATAAATGTAACATTTCCACTCAAGTTTTAAATCTTAAACATGAGAAGTTAATTTTGTATGTCTTAAAGAATTTGTTTCTTTTCAGTCTAATATACAATTGAAATCATCGCCTAATAGTAATGTACATTTTAGATTATTTAGAATAATATCAAATATTTTTGACAAGTTTGGCATGCATCCCTGGAAACTAGAAAGTGTTTGCTAAGGTCCAAATTCTGTTTTTACAGAGTAAGGTAATAAGAAATAAAAGGACCATATAATTCCTCATATGTACTATAGGGTGTAGGTATGACCCATAGGGTCATCACTTCCTTCTTTTCGTATTGACAGTAGCGGGAGCTAAGATTTCATATTTGCTAGACTTCCATAAGTCTAACATTTTGATTGAAGTGAGATTCTTGAAAGACATTTGGTTTAAAGATATGACAGTATTTAAGAATGCATACTCTTTTCATTTTATTTAGTCATTAATATTTAAAGATAACATTGTTAAATGCAATGGAATTGAATATCAAATAATTAATACATTTAAATTAAGGCTGTGGTAGTATTCAAATTCCTATGGTTCACACTTGCATAGTAGTGAAAAGTACCTCTACAACAATATGCTAGTTCAGTAATTGTAGGTTATTAATTTTGAATATGCAAATGCAAAAGCATTTAAAAAAGCCCACTTGCTGCAAAAGTGTAAAGTGGCTGAAGTTAATCCTATTTCTTTACTCACCTGTATACATTTGCACATTAAAGCATGTCATTACATGAACATACCGTAGTTGTAAACAGATGCGTTTTTTGCTTGCACATATGTTTATTCCTGACCTGAGGATCAAATGCAAATAACTCATGTAAATACTGATGAAATGAGTGCCATTTGTGAATGGGAATTCCTGACAGCAGCATTGGAATAGTATATGGAAGTAGTCATAACGGCAATGTAAATGATATTTTTGAAATTCATTTTGTTGGCATTTATTGATTAAGCTACACAGGATATAAATACATACTTTGAAGTGATTGTATTCTAATGTACTGCATTTTTAACAATGTATTGTTTTGTCAAGATACATGCTGCTTTACTAGGAGATTTCTGACTGTGAATTCCTGAAAGAAAAATGACAGTATAAATAAAAAAAGTGTTGGGGAAAGGAAGCAAGTCTGCTAGCAATGCACATGCAATAGTACTGTAAATGTGTTGAGGGTGCTGTAGAGATTATTACAACACAAATTTAACACAAAATAAACTTGCTGGATTGGTACTTTGATTGTATAAATGAATATGCATGCTGTGTCACCATACATGTTTTTGTTCTCAGACCTCTTGTTTATTTGTGATGAAGGCATGCTTTTTTTGAATCCCAACAGAAAAAGAAGAGTAGCATTTAGTACATATGGGATATGCCTTTTTGGAAAAGGACTCACTAATAAGCTGAGAGAGGAAAGTCTGGAACCAAGTGGTCATAGATATAAATACTGTTGGTAGAAGGCATCAAACATTAACATAGAGCAAGAACAGGGCGAATGGTGTAGTAGGGATGCAAGAGCAAAGGCAAGACAGAATGCACTACTGGTGGGTGGGCCTCAAGCACTTATTCCTTTGGCAGTTAATAAGGAATACCTCCTCTCCATATATGGGTATGACTGTGACACAGATTATGATAACACTGACACAATCACAGACGGTGTGGACACAAGCTATTAGCCACACCTGCACCATCATTAGGCATCTGATCTGGAAGGTTTGTTTGACAACAGTAATGTATTTATATAGAGAGTCAAATGCTTAAATGTAATATTTACATGTAACACATAATTACTATTAAGAGTCGAAATCTCCACTTCTGCTGATAATAGCATGGAAAAGAGTGTGCCCGGTAATTGTCCTTCACACCTCATTACACAGTATACAGTAGTGTACCCATTATCTGAGTGGTAATGTATTCAAGTAATTATTTACAGGCAATAGAAACAAACAGTTACGTGATACCAATGAATTTAGAGGATATCAGCAGCAGAATGGCTGATCATGATGATGATGATGACATAGTTATATTTATGAGGCAGCTTGAAGAAAGTTGCATATCATTATCAAGTTTAATGGCAGTATCTCACAGCCCACAACATGTTAGTACCGTCTCAGGAAGTGACAATGGATCACAAAGTGAAGTACATAGTGACATTACACTACAGGTTCTAAAGGGAGAAAACCCATGCACTTCTGCAAGCATATCTTCATACACACAGGAACACCTTTTGGATGATAGCAGGAATTCAGAGGTAACGGTGTTTACAGTGATACCTTTAAAATGGGTGCTAGATGCAGGCATAAGTCAAATCTACCATAGAAAACATAAATCATTGCCTTCCCAGAAGCAAATATACCATGACATTGTTAAGGCTCAGTGCACTGCCACAGAGAGTCATCTAGAAAAGGCCAGAGTCCTCCAGGGTGTATGTGAGGATTTACAGCACTACATGGAAATTGTAGAGAGTATGGCTAATATCATGGTCACACTGATCTGTAGTATGGTGGCAAACAAAGCATCCATACCTGCCTCCATGTATGCACTATTAAGGACTTATCAAATTCAAATAGGAGTCAATTTTGGAAGGAGAAGAGGACGGGGTGCTCTTCAGACAAATGGGAAATATCTCATTGTACTCCAAGTGTTTCTCAAGAAGGTATTGGAAATAATGGGGAGGCAAAGACAACAGATCTCATGCAGACCATGTCAGCGTTCATCTGCATGTAGCAGAACCTCTCATCTGAGGTCCTGGTCCTGCAGCACTGTAACATTAGTGTCTGCACAGTCACCTGCATCAAGCAGGTCTTGATATTGCAACAAGTCACCATCCAGCTCACATAACAGCCCCTTGTTAAGATCACATGCACCTTTACCTGCCCTATCTTTAGGTGATGTCATGTATGACACACTTGACCTTGACATATGGTGATTCAGGCTATACTTTTTTGGTGCATAAATTTGATTTTTACACAGACATGTCAATGTTTAACATGAACAATGATGAGTTATTGAATTAAAAAAGGCAGAATATGTGAGTGCAGAATGTAACCCAGTTTAAGACACTTTGCTTCTGCATGTCTTTCATTTCAGTAATGGTATTGGTTCCAATTAAATGAAAGAAAAGCTATACATGATAGCAAACAGATTGCACTGATTTATACCAGTAATGGCCTATCCATTACCAATGTTACTGCTGTCATATACTGAGAACAGAAAATAAGTAGTACACACTATTTAAAGAAATACTCGTAGAAAAAAACAAGATGGCATGAATATCTCACCATTTAAACCACACCTGTTGCCAGTGCACTCTCAGCACTGGACAAGTGGTGATTTATGTCTGAGTGGACACTACTTGTTGTGTTTTAGAAAATTAAATAATCTGATGTTCAGTACCCTAACAGAGAACAATAAGTTATTTCACATATATAATAGCTAAAACTGAGCAAAAATTGCATAATACAAAAAAAGTGATTCATATTTCATTTAATTGCAAGGAATGAACTAATGCTAAATACTGAATACCACTTTTTATTAAGTGCATATTGTACATCTTCTGGTGATTCAGTATGTGCATACTCACCACCTAAGCATAATTTCCTATGTAAAACAGTTAAAATGTAATTATTCCTTATTTGATGCATTATAACATCACCAAACAGGTGTCAGTGAGTACCCAGGCATGATGTTTATAAATAATAATGTGAATAACTGCTCTGAAATAAAAAAAGGAAAACATTTACAGATAAGAAGGAGTTTCTGATGAACAATGACAGTAGACCATGCACCACATAGCATAGCCCATATTTATCACTGCATGTATTAATTATATCCCCGGATTTACTATTCCTCCATGCAGGCCTAGCTTAGTCCTGCATGGAGGAGGCCATTTAGGAGCAGGATGGCAGCGCGCCATGCATAGTAATGAGGCGCACTGCCTGAGCTCCTAGACTTACATGGAGAGAGTAAGAGTGCATGAGGCATGTCTGAGAGCAGAGCTGTCAGAATATACATGCCCTCGCAATAAAGAACATCAGAAAGGGGTATAAAATGAGTGAGACCGCTCATAGGTGACCGCATATCCCCACCAACAGTCCCCCTTGTGTACAATAGCAACAGTATATATAAATAAAATGAAGAAACCTTTTTTTTTTTTTAATAATCCGATTAAAGCTAACCATAGGTGTGCGGATGTGCCCATTGCTTGGCTACTGTTAATGCAGATTAAATGGCTGAAGAGGATAACAAGGAAGATATATGCCAATGAAGCAGCATAGCAATAGTGTAGTGGGCAGAACATTTGACTTACAAGCAGGCATTCTTGGTTCGAATCCCACTATAGCACATTCTATTTCCCATGGCAAAGCATGTTATGAGTATTATTTATGTCGCATAACCCACTAAATAACATATTTTCATGAAATGGAGTACTACAGTAAATGCACATGTGAGATGTCAGTATCATAATGAATAAGGCACTAGTAAGCAGGTTTAAGCACAAATAAGTAGTAGTAAGCATATTTAAGCACTAGTAAGCGGGCTTAAGCCCGTTTGTGTGGCGGTAAGCAGTGCCTACACTGGTTAAGCAATTGTAAAGCTAACACTGTGTAAGCAGATGTAACGGCAGGTTAGCAGTGCTTACCGTCGTGCAAACCTGCTTACAACTGCTCAAAAGTGCCTTAATCACTCTTTATCCAATGGCCCTTGTTCTGCCCATCAATAAAATAAACAGCCATGCAGGTCTCGAACCCAAAACCCTATACACCATAGTCACAGTAGTTAACCACCAATCCATCACAGAAATACAGCATTATAAGGTATCAGCAAACAAGTTCTCACCAAAGTAAAACAAAACTGAACCTGTGAAAGGAATCAGTATATAGTCATATGTTCCATAACCCACTACATAACATAAATATGTGAACTGGAGTACAGCGGTAAGCCCAGAAGTGAGGTGTAATTATAATAGAGTGGTGAAGTCCCCAATAAAACACAAGGACCCCATAGTGTGTACGTACACATTAATCTTGGATACCAGGTATACATATAAGATGTAATGAATAATAACTTAATGCCAAAAAGGGATTTTAATGCAAAATGTAATGTAAGCAATGCTAAGCATTGCACAGGGCAGCTTAGGAGGTGTAAGCAATGTGTAGGACAGCTAACTCATTGTGCCCAGTGGTATACCCCTTTAAACAATGCCAACCGTAGGTAAGCAGGTTTGCCCATAGCTTAGCCTTTTCAAAACCGGCCAATCACAGAAAAGTGCAGGAAATCAGCCCTACTTAAACAAAAGAGGCAGGAATACATCTCATAACTGGTTGTAGCTTCCCCTTGCAGGCACCATGGCAGTAAGGGGGAGAAGGTGTGCACTTTTGGGTGCAGAGCTGGTGCATCCAGGAGTCTGAGGTCAATGCAGGACCATGATTAGAGAAGGCTGCAGGGCCAGTAACAGGCTCCCAATATAAGGCGGAGGCCTGGGCCCGTCTTGCCCATGATCTCACCAATGCCACTGGCATATCCTGAACTGGTGAGCAGGTCAGGCACCACTATGCCGACCTGAAGCGGCATAAGGGGGACCTCTTGGAGGAGTGGCTCCAAGAGGCTAGAGCGGCAAGGGATGTTACAGTCATGTGTAAGTATCACCCCAGTATGTGTGTAATAATGGCCATCTCAGGTATATCATGGATAGGTATGGCTAAATATTCCTCTTATGTCCCCCACAGCTGCAATGGAGCGGGCCGCAAACCAGGAGGCCCACATCAGTCACCTGGCGATGTTGCGATGCGAGGCAGGTCAGTAATACTCACGCATTTACTGTCATAGGGAATAAAACTAAATGTAGTAGTAAATTAATTGCCTGTATAAAACCTGTATTGTTCAAGGCAAGTACTGCAAACACTAGAGAATATGGTAGGAAGAGTCTCATATTGTTTGTATGTCAATAAAATTGTAATAGCCTGATAAAACAGGTCTAACTGCTGGACTGTATGTGTATATTCTGGCATCATATGGTAATGTACATGTTGTAGTAAGCACTCTGATACCCAAACTGTGCACCACAAATTGAATGTGTAGGAATGCCTGTATATGACAGGTGTAATCCACAGAGGCCGTTTAATACAACTGAGAGGCACATAGACAGTAAACAGGGAAAATGCAGACAACAAAAACTGAATAGCACATGCAACTGAGATTTTAGCACACACAGCCACTGTTTGAATCCTGCCAGTGGTAGTAGTCTGCATACAGAATCATATCCCACAACTGTACAGATATGTCCAGAATGTCCAGTAAAGTGGCCCATATCTGTTGCCTATCAACCTGCCCCCCTGGGAAATCAGTGGGATGATCCCAGACGTATAGGCAACAAACAGGAAATACAACTGATTGACACACATCTGTGAGAACAAAGCTGGCACACTAAGAACTCTCCAATATCTTATGTGAGTAAGAAGCCATGTATGTCCCATTTACACCCTAACTTGTCAAGCTGTGGTCAGAGTGTGTACAGTAACAGAATGAGATGTATGTGCGTAATAGTAATGTGGAATCTGGTACTGTAAACATCAATGTCAGCCACACTGTCCTACAACATATAACTGTCTAGGAAATCTGTATAAGAGTGTTGTAATACAAGATCAGAATGCAAAAGCACAGAGGATTAATAAGACAGAAAGCAGATAGGAGATATACAGCAATATCTATATAGCAGACACAACTGTGATGGACAGTGTTTAAGTTATAGCAGACACAGCCATAGTCTGAATCCTGGGATTGGAATTAGACTGCATACAGAATCATACCCCACAACTGTACAGATGATGCCAGAATGTCCAGTTTATGTGCCCATATCTGCTGCCTGTCCCCCTGTCTCCCTGGTATGTCTGTGGGATAATCCCAGATGTTTAGACAGCAAACAGGAAATACATGTGATTGTCAAACATCTATGAGAACACACCTGTCACTGTAGCAACCCCCAAAACTGTTAGGAGAGTAATATTTCAAGTATGTCCTATCTACCCTCCCATGTTGTCAAGCTGTGACCAGAGTGTGTACATTAGCAGAGTGAGATGTATGTGCATAATACTAATGTGTAATCGGGAACTTTGTGTGGCAACAGTCAGGTAGTGCTAACAAGCATTGCTCCCACAGGTACGTTGGATATGAAAACTGTGCTGAGGAATACAGACCATTATAACCTGTACTGGTACTGTTCACTCTGGTATTGTAGGAAATTATGAGTGTTGCAGTTTCTCTGAAAAATAAAGTATCACTGGTCACTGTCACCCACACTGTTCTACATAATATAACTGTGTGGGAAAGCATGTATATGTGTGTGTCAGGTCACTAAAGATGGAAGAGGGCAATATTCTAGATATGTCCCGGCACACCAGCATGTGGTCAACACATGGCCAGAATCTGTGCAGAAAGAGTTGGATAGCTATGTGCAAAACATTAACCCCAAATCCGGGAGTATGTGTAGAAAAAGTTAGTCAGTGTAAACAAACAGTCCCTCCATAGGTATACTAGGGAAGAGGTGTATACTGCAGGTAAAACCGGTTCATGTGTAACAATGACAACAGTCATATCACTGTCCAAACTAAGGCTATAGGGTAGTGTCGTAAGACTTGTAAGGTACAGATAACAGCACTGAATATGAAAGTAATGTGGACTACAGGAATATACCAGTTGTTAATTGACATCTTTCTCTCCCCCCACCATATCTCCAACAATAATCAACATACCCACCGCAACTGGTATGTAATGACTCTGATAATGTCCAATTGTTTGATAAATATGTTAATAGTTCCCATGCATGTGCTATATTGAATTATTCCAATATTGGTGGCATGGTGCCATCACTGTACCAGCATGCTATTCTTATTACCACTGTGGTCCCATATATGCATGTGCTCTGTTTGCCATGCAACTGTTCCGTATCTGGTGTCTGGGTTCATGGGAATATCTATGCATGCTGTTATACCTAACCCTGGAATGTGTTGACTATTACTAACCCATGTATGATGATGAAATCTAAACACTATAGCAGTCTTGGGAAGGCCAGTCCCAGCGGGCCCACCTGTCCCACCTCAGCTGGCCATGGCACCGGGAACCAGCATGTCTGAGGCCCAACCTGGGACCTCCCTGTTCATTGGTCCTGCACCAGCTTCAGGTGGAACCACCTCAGAGGATGGGGCTCGCCCCCCCGTGGGAGTGGGCATGGACAGGCACCTGTCACCCGTTGCCAGGTCGGGGCCATGGTGCGTAGAGAGATCGACCAGCAGTTTGGTGATCTTCAATGCCAGCTCAAGGGCTGCATGTCATGATTAGAAAGTCAGCCTGGCTCTGCAACTCAGACCCCAGCACAGCCACCTTCAGGGCGGTGAAGGTGCAGTGGTGACTGCCCATGAGTGGGGACCTCAGTCCCACTATTACCACTAGGAGGCTGTTGCTCTTCCAATATCCCAACACCCCTCCCCATCAAGGTGTTTAGCCCCCACATGTGTCATATACCACCCCTGTATGTGTCTTGGTTGTCTTGTCTGTCAACCTACCCAACCTACCTCCCCAAATGTACCTACTACCCCTCCCCAACATTCCACTCTCACCTGAAAAATGAAAAAGGACAATCTGTTCCCACAAAAAAATCTCAACCCATACACAGCTGTCCATTTTGCACACATGTCCACTGGACACATGTAATCTGGTCTAATTGGCATCACGACATATTGTTGTTGTCCTCACCCACTCTTAGGGGTTTGAGTACCCAAGTCTACCTCCAAATTCAGTATATATGCACAGCTATTGCTGTAGAAGAAATGGGCAGCTATGGACCTTCCCTACACCCTTCCTGCACATCCCTGGCTATTTTCCCTACTGTCTTTCCCTTTTTGTGCCCCTTATTTCACCACTTTCCTATCAACCCCTTTTTCTTTTCTTTTAAAGGAATTAGCGCAGGGGTAAGTGGGACTAAGCACTTTTAAGCAGCGGTAAGCGGGTTTAAGCCTGTTTGCACAGGGGTAATCAATGCCTACACAGGATAAGCAATTCAGAAGCTAACAGAGTATAAGAAACTGTAACCGGAAGTTAGCACTGCTTACCTCCGCACAAAGCCACTTATAACTGCTTTAAAGAGCCTTAATCACTCTTCATCCAACGGCCTGTGTTCTGCCCAACAATAAAATCAACAGCCTCTGCAAGGCACAAACCCAGGATCCTGCACACCATAGTCAAAGTGATTTACCACTAGGCCATGTAAGATATACATACCCCTGATGTGTTCAAAAACATATCATTCATCTCAGTCATTCAACAGTACAGAGAATGTATTCCAACATTTAGATGTATGTGTGTGTGTGTAAATATATTAATATCTAAACATATCTATATATCTATATATATATATATATATATATATATATCTATATCTATATATAAATATATACATACATATATACATGCAAATGCCTACATCTATAGATAAGTATGTCTACATCTATATGTCTAAATATATACTGCAGGTTTATATATATATATATATATATATATATATATATATATATATATATGTATATATATATATATATATATATATATATATATATATATATATATATATATATATATATATATATATATGTATGTATATATATATATATATATATATATATATATATATATATATATATATATATGTTTATATATATGTATGTATATATGTTTATATATATATATATATATATATATATATATATATATATATATATATATATGTATATATATATATATATTTATATACGGACATACATCTGTAGATAACAATAAGGAAATAACAAAAACATATATGTCCACATGCAACGTTAATGGGGTTGAGAGGGTCCAAACAATATACGTCTTGTATGAATAGGTATATCCCCCAACAGCCAAACACATTCCCCCCTGCAATACACTACCAAGTGTTGCAAATCCCATAACCAGGGCCAGACACGGCATGGGCATCCCTAGGATACATATACACAGACACATACTGTATGAGCCACCCATACAAATGACATTCATTGCCTGCAACATATACCCACAGAGATATCAAAGGCTATAACACCACATACATGTGTGCATAAATGAGAAAGCTTTATTTGTGTACTATTACAGTTGAATATGCCATGTCATAGCTGTTTAGACACGGACATCCATATATACCGAGTAATGCAACTGTGAAACAGTTATAGTAATACAGTAGTCCAGAAATGTTAACAAATGTTGCTGTCCAGGCCAAGGCCATCAAGTAGTACAATAGTAAATACAGTCTGGGCCACAGGATACCAAACAATCAACGGTAATTAATGTAGGTGTATAGTTTAGCAGCCTCAAATTACACTCTGTAAACAAACCCCGGGGGGTAAAGTACTTAGTTGACACACTGGGATGTAACTGTTACATAATAAGGCACAACTGACACCATCACAAGCACACTGACAAACAGAACAGTCTGTATGGCATAACAGGCTCTACAGGCATGCCATGGCACAGAGTAACATACACCTGTGTGTAAGTGCATCACCTCCACCAATGTGAACACAGCCACAGCTACATATGGCATGCTAGAGTAGTATTAAAGTATATGGACTATCTGTTCAACGCCAACCTCATATGTGCCACCCACACACTAACCCTACATATACTGGGCCGCTACGTGGTGTGGTTCGCTGCCTGTCTGTGGTATGGGACATGTGCATGTATGGCCCTACAAACATGTAAGCCGATAGGGTAACATACAGTGGAGCAGCATGTAACATCAGAAAGAACAGGACCAAGAACAATGACATCTACCACAGTCTGTACACAGGCCATGGTGCATATTAACAATACACACACTGCCAACAATCATAGACCTCAGTACAGTACGCACAACCACAGAATTTCCAGGTTATGTCATCTAATGTAACCCCTACTATACATTACATGTGTAGCAGTCTGATATCTCACTGGGTTGTTACCAGATATGATGTCACTAATTATGGTGTACAGTACATATGTAGCCCTTACTGCATGACATATGTACAAAGCTTGTCAGGGTTGTGGCTAGAGGCACATACACAGGGCCAATATTGATATTTTGCTGTGATAACCTCATACATTTACTGTCCTGGCCTCATGTGATGGGATCTGTTAATGGATAGTGGGTTGCACCATATGTCCTATGAGGGATTTGAAATCAGTAACTCTCACGGCTGTCACCATCTACAGACTGCAACCCTCACACTACCTTTTGCAGTTCACAGATAGGTGCTCAGTGGGTAACACCTGAAACAAAAGGCACCACACACTGGACAGTCTGTAGATGGCCCTACAGATGGGTGTTCCTTCATTAACATAGCACTGACATGGCAAGTATGTAAACATGTAGGACAGCCATATCCACACACACTCTGTTAAACCAACATTACTCCAATTTCAGTATAGGAGCACTTGCAGTCAATAGTCAGGTCAGGCACATCCCCCTCCTGTGTGTTGGCCTGTCTCCACAGTGTATGTTGTTAGAGGTACACCCCAATCCATCGGAGATGCTGTTTGCCAAACAACAGATCAAGTTCCTGCTCACAGTGAATGAAAGGCCCAACAGCAACATGATGTTCCTAGATATTGCTGTCTGTTTCCATGCAATTGGCTATGGGAATGTTAACACAGCTGTTCCACATGCAATCAGCTAGAGGAGGGCTGCAATTTATGCAGAGACAATCAGCTTATCCTGAGCATCACTTAAAATACACATGCTGCTGCCTAAGCAAAACAAGTGTAAGTCTACACATCCACCAGAGAGGGAGTAAGAGAGGCAGACAGAGGCAAAGAAAAGCCAGGGAGGGGTGGGAGAGTAAAACTTACGCATGTTTGTGTCACACACCTACCAGTACAGGGTAACAAACCCCCGACGATTATGCAGTACTAGCATATGTCCATGCGCTTATTGGAAGCACCACATAGGTTACATGTTGGGGATCCCTCAGAACATAAATGTGATGGTGAGTGACATATGCAACAGGGATATGGTAGCTATATGGTAAGTGACATACATGTACCTGTCCGCATGAGCAGGTACCAGCGTCATCACAGCCACACTCTCACAGGGATGCACACACATTGACACACTTGGCAGGGCCAGGATTACAACTCATCACTAGTGAGATTGCCACAACACAGTACTGTGCAGGTATCACATGCACCACAGGGGTCATACGGAGGTTGTATGTGCAAAGGGTATGTGGAGGTGTCTGACATCAGACAGCATGTTTCAGTATGCCAATGGGGGTTGTAATGAGTGTGAATGTGGTCATATGCATCATACTCCAACCACACATACATAGGTGCCAGTACTGACATGCATGTGTGCACTGCTTCATAGGTGTGTTGTGGTTGACAGTGCCAGATGGCTATACAAGACTAGGTGATGGGTATACCTTGGCATGAGGCCACATCACAATGGTCTGCATTGTGGCTCAGGGCTGTAGTGTCTGGAGTTGCCCACACAGGTGTGTATTGTATTCACCATCCAGTCATCTGGGTGACTATAGTGTGTGGCCAACACTGTGCATTGCTTGCCATGCATGTGTTCCTTAGTCCATGATATGGACAGTGTCTGGAATGTGCACACCTCCCAAATGCATGTACAGTGACATGTGAAACTGTACCTGGGGTGTCTGGCCTATGTTGTGTACACTGATCGTTATCATCACCTGTGCCAGTCCTGGCCTCATGTGGTGCAAACTGTTCATGGATAGTGGGGGTTGTCCCTGTACTACTACATTGATGGTATGATACCAGTATTCCCTGGTGTCAGTGGCATCTGTCCATACAGGGCTTGTATTTCAGGCATGTTATGTCATTTGTGAGTCACATTGGATGGCACCACAGGTGTTGTGGGTGTCCAGTGGGGAACATGGGGGAGGTGCACTGTCAGCATGTACATGCCTATTGGACAGGATGCCATGCCCTCTGTAACCCAATGCAATCACACCATGGTTACTATCAGGGGGCAATATGCAGGATACTATCAACATAGCTGCTGTTGCCTAGGCAAGTCTGTGTGTGTATGAGACATGGGTTGAGGTTGTACCCTGGGTAATACAAGGCTTGCAAACACTGTTCAGCTGGAATTGATGTCACATTTAGGGTATGGATTTGCACCCCAGCCTCTTGGCTATTTCACATCTATTATCCATGTATGGTGCACATTATGATATATACTTGGCCCACCATATAAGAAGTTTGCAAAACCCGCTCCACATTAAACACACGAGCACAAACACCTGTCATATCTGGAATTAGAACTCCTACCTAACTAGTATATTACATTATAGCGCTACACTATTATAGGACATGCCACAGAGATTACTGGGGCTCTTCTTCCCCGAAGGTGTATTTCACAGTGAATGACATCAGCAGGATTGCCTAAGTAGGGGATTTGAATTGTAGTGAGTGAGACTAGTCTAAAATGCATTGCTTCCTACAGAAACATAGACACATGCACAAAATATCCACCAATACCACGTGTGGAGATAGAACCCCTACCAGAGGTCTATATTACACTACAGCATGATGATGTTATAGGACGAACCATGGAGATTATTGGAGCTCTCCTTCCCCAAAGGTGTAGTTCACAGTGAATGACATCAGCAGGCTGCCAAAGTAGTGCATTTGAATTGTAGTGAGGGTGACTCGCACACACACAATTGCCAGGTGTGGGATTAGAATTCCTACCTAATTAATTTATCACACTACAGCACTACAAAGTTATAGGACATGCTACAGAGATTACTGGACTGCAGCCTTCCCAGAGGTGTATTTCTAGGTGGATGATATCAGCAGCCTTATCAATGTAGAGCATGTGAGTTGTAGGGAGTGTGACTACCCTAACAAGCATTGCTCTCTACACACACACACACACACACACACACACACACACACACACACACACACAGACATACACAGTTGCCATGTCTGGGATTGGAACTCCTATCTAACTAGTTTATCACACTACAACAGTGTGCAGTTATGGGATGGGCCATGAAGATTACTGTGCTACAACTCTCCCAAAGGTGTATTTCACAGTGGATGACCACAGCAGGCTTGTCATAGTAGGGCTATAGGGAGGGCAGTTTGTGTGCATGGGCCATAACTCTTTCATTTAGAGGTTGACACACCACATGCGGGAACACATAGGGTCATATTCCACAGGTACGTGTATACAATTGCTAGATGACTACTTCCTTGTACAGTCATTTTGCACAGCTAGCACGTGCACCACATAGTCTGCAATGCTGACAGATACTGGTGGCTAGTATCTACAGTGAGTGACATCTGATCCTCATGTGGTTGTGGCCCTTTGGCTGTGTGCTGGGTGGGGCAGGCCTAGATGGCTCCTTGTCACAGTCACCCTCTTCCACACATCTATGTACGTCTACCTTTGGCTTATTATAGTGTGTTGTCCGTAGATATATGTCTGTATTCCTGTCTACTGTGTGGGCAAAGCATGTGTGGTGCATAATGAGGGGTGTCTGCACTAACATCTGCAACTGTCAGATATGTCTGGTCCACTTGTGTTTGCAGACATGGCCTTCATTAGGTGTGTGAGCATGCCCAGTATGCCCGTCTGTATTGAATGTGTGGATCAAGTCCAGGTAGTCTGTACTGCAGTGCTGACCTAGGTGTTGTACACCTACAGGTAGCATACTGTTTCTGCAGGGTATCCGTCGATCATTTGGCATTGACTGTTACTACATTCTACATTGGATGGGGGGGCACATTTCACTATTTCTACATTTCTATACAGGATTGGGGGGCACACCTGACTGTTACTACATTTATTTGTAGGATGGGGGTGCACACTACTATTTCTACATTTCTACACTGGATTTGGGGGGGGGGCACACCTGACTGTCACTACATTTTTATGTAGGATGGGGGGCACACCTGACTATTTCTACATTTCTACACAGGATTGGGGTGGCACACCTGACTGTTACTACATGTCTACGTAGGATGGGGGGCACAACTGACACTTGTACACATTTTATATGACTGTATTGGTATGTCAGGTACTCCATTTCATTCTGCAGTCTTACCTTTCATGCTGACTAGAGTCATACCAGTGTACGACAGATCTTAGCTTTTATTTACCTACATAGTAGTTTCTGACTTCCTACCCTTCAGAAATGATGTCCCACTTTCTGACCTGCTGTAGTCTGTCTGTGTAGGCCTGGGGGGGAGGTTACCCATAGGCCCAATTCAGAGGCCATAGCACAGCCTTTGTTTGTGTTTGTCTACACCTATCCTGCTGGCTGTGACTGTTGTTGGATATGTGAACCCCCCCCGACTGGCATGTGTGAGTCACTTACCTTGTGGGTGTCCCAATATTGAGGGTGGTGCTGCAGGGCTGCCTATGTCAGATTCACTTAGTAGACTCCCTACACATGGTTGAGCACAGGTAGTGGTAATGTTTGGCATCCCTTTTACTGTATGTGAGAGTCAGAGAGAGGTGTTATTCCCTGGGTCCCTCCTGTGTCAGTGTATGTGCTATGAGTTGCCTCTTTGCCAAGGCCAGGGCATACTGGGCACTCCTCCTTCTGCCCACTGGGGCAGGCTCAGGTTGTTCCTCCTCCGAGTCACTCTGTGCCTGTGCAGGCCATGGCTATGGTCATGGGGGCTGTGTGTCCCTGCCCCATGCTGTTCCTGCTGCAGCTGTTTCCACAGGATCATATTGTGTAGCATGGCACATATGAGGACAATTTAGGTACATGTAGCTGGTGAGTACTGCAAGGCTCCACCGGATGTGTCCAGGCACCGAAACTGTGACTTGAGCATCCCAAACGCACGCTCTACTATAATTCTGGTCTGTATGTGTGCCTCATTATGGAGTTCTTGTTCAGGTGTGTGTGCATTTCTGATGGGTGTCATCAGCCATGGCTCCAGTGCATATCCAGCATCCCTTACTAGGTGACCGTGAGGGATGTCCCCATTGGCAAATCTCTGGTACAGAAGCAACCAAAAAAACACAGTTGAGCCCTGCAGTGTAAAGTCCACTATAATTTAGAAAAAAACACTGCCACGGCTTGGAACCAGTCGCCGATACTTTATTAAACCAAGTTACAAACCAAGTTACACAAGATTGAGCGCTTTCTTCCCTATGCCCAGGGATTTCATCAGAATCTTCATATGTTGAACATTTCCCCCTTTATATACTTTGTTAAAATGATGATGTCACTCATTCAAAACTGATAGGACATATTTAAAGTGCAACAAACTCTCTGGTACAGCTTTGTCAGATGCCAGATGTGGGAATCATGATAGCTTCCAGGACAGCCAGCACATGCATTCATTATTATGCCCTGGGCATCACACATGACCTGGCAGTTGATGGAGGGGAAGCCCTTGCGGTTGATGTAGACCATAGCCCACTCACTGGGTGGTGCTTTGATGCATATGTGCATGCAGTCTATAGCACCAACTACCTCAGGGTATTCTGCCATTTGGTGGAACAGTTGCATATTGCTGGCCAATGCCTCACGGGTGTTGGGGAAATATGCATGCTCACTGACATGTGCTAACATGGTATCCAGGAACTGGTGGATTACCCTGGATGCTGATGCCTATGAGATCACCATCATATCCCCAGTTAGCCTTTGGAAAGTACCTGTAGCTAGTATTCTTAGGCCTACACATACCTTAGTATCCACCGGGATGGGTTCCCCTATGTTAGTTCTGTGGTCAGGCATGGCCGGCACAGCTCAACAATTTGTCATAGGAGGTCCCTGTCTACCCTATAGCACTCCACTATCTCCAGCTCTTATAGCCCCTGGTAGCTTATCTTTGGTCTGTACACTCTTCTCCGTCTCCTCACCATGGGTTGGTCAACAGCATTCACATTCCCACCACCCTCAGCCTCTTCCACAAGTTGTTGTATGATAGCTATTGCAGCCTCTATCATTTTGCTGTTGTGAGTGTTAAAAGTTCCCCACTTGTTTACACTGTTGGTGTAGAGTGTGGGAAAAACCAGAAGGGAAGGTGTTTGCATAGTTTATAGTAGTGTTCTGGGCTAGGTTGGTCTGCTGCCTGTGTAATTGGCTGATTCTGATACATTTCACCTGCCAGCTATGCTAGTTCTCCTTGGTTACCTTCCTACTGCTGCTTTTCCTTCCTACTGCCATCCTGTTTAAGCCCGGGGGCATGCCGCACAAACAGAGTGCTCAAATGTGCACAGTGTAGCTATTTCCTGGTTTAACTTTTTTTTTAAAACCTTTAAAACCTGGTGTGCAGTGTGCACACCTGCTTAAACAATGTAAAGAGTGCTAGACAGATTCAGACACCCCCCCCCAGCTTAGCTCTGTGAAGCTAGAAGCAAACCCGGGCCACAAGGCTCCAATCCACTTACAGTATGCCTGACCCCCCACCCATGATGTCAGTTAACTCCTAGGCTTGCACCAAGTTATCCCTACTCTTACACTGTTGGGACCTGACTAGCATGCTGGGGAAAACTGGGATTCACTATCATTCCCCTCATTTGCATAGGATTGCCTGCTAATGCATAGTTACATGTCTCACACTGAGCCTCCCCCCTTAGCAACCACTACTCACTGGCCATGTTGTCATCTGCCTGCCATTGCCTTGCATGGCAGAATAATGATTTTAGTTAGAATGTTTAATTTAGGTTTATTTTTGTCATTTCCCCCCGATCCCATTTGCCCTACACTTAAACAGCTGAGATCGGCTAAAAAAAATAAAAGTTGATTTTTTTTTTGGCTGTTTGCAATGCCAATGGCCTTATACTTAGCCATTGGCATGCTTCCTAACTGATATGCAGCCTTTATTTGGAGCTTTCACAGCTCCGTTTTGGATTTTGCAGAAATGTACTCGGTTACTAACCAAGTACATTTCTCCAGATTGTACTAGTCCTGCACGGCCTGTTGCAAGCTTCCTGGATTGCAAATTCACCTCATTTGCATGGATTTCTCCTGCAAATTGGCTGATTTGCATACAGGGGCTTAGTCCCTGCAGGATTAGTGCAGGAGCACCTCTGCATGTCCCTGCAGGCTGTTCCTGGATTGCACAACAGACATATTGCCTGCTAGAGCTCCTGCACTGATCTTGCATGCCTTGCAAGGCATAGAGAATCCGGGGGATAACCTATATGTTTTGTTTTTTCAAGAAGGAAACTCTAAATTGAATGTCATGGTCCATAGTTCTAAACTTCTTGCCACCTCTTTACCTGCCCAGACATATGTCATGCATGAGCTTGCCTCGTGGTGTACATTACTAATGCTGCCAGCTGGTGATCTTTAGTCACAGCATGGCTGTAACTGGGAGCTGCATTGACAAATAGGTCACTACTACCAAACTGGAGTAAGAATATATTATGCAGAATGCAACATCCAGTAAATATCCACATGTAGTAGCTGGGTCATACAGAAGGGCATTCCCAGACTCACCCAGGCACCTAAAACTACTTTTCCACATGCCAAAGTTCTCTCTCAATGACACTACTGATCTGTGATGGGGTTGTATTAAAATGATCTTCTGAATCTCTACTTGAATTTCTCACTCGTGTTATGATTCGTGGCTTCAGTGGATATCCATTATTACCTGAAAAAAAAAGAGAAAAATAAAAACACAAGAGAAAAAGGGGGGGGGGTGGAGGAAAAAAAAAAGAAAACGTGGTTTATTGTTAAGCAACACATTTTACTATGAATAACTACGGAAATGCTATTTTTCCTACTGTTACAAACAAGATGATCACTGGGCATCCTACCCTGAGGAAGAGATGATAGACTGATCTAGTGTGCCAGATATGGAAATGATGTGCATTGCCAGGATGCTGGGCAGACATACTGGTGATGCGTCCTCATGCATCAGACATTACTAACCACTTAATGGAATGGTAGCCATTCTTATTGCAGTACTGCTCCTGCTATGGACTAAATGGGACCCTAATTTCAACATGGGCTCAATCTATTGCATCCAGCATCTCAGGGAAATGTGCCACCCCATAAAATTTACACATAGTCTGAACTTGGACCTGAGTTGATGCCAGAAAACAGATGCACTGATCAACATGCGCCAAGAGTTCATCCTCAAACTGTTGAAGAATACTTCAGGCAGAAGTCTTTGAGATACCTGATGTGTCCCCATTTTGTCTCTGGAAGGTCCCCTTGGCAACTATAATAAGGGCTATACATACCTTAGTATTCATAGGGATAGGAAGGACATTCATCCCCTTGTCCCACTCTGGGAGCAAGACATACTCACTAAGATCCTTAAAATATCTCTGTCCACTGTAAATCTGTCATGTAGCTCCTGATTATAAAAACAAAGATGAGTTAGTCTCTATTTATGTCTTTGCCTTCTTGGTCAGTGAGCATCACAGGGTACAAGTGGTTTTTGACTGGCAAGACAAGCAGCTCACCCCAGAAAATAGTAAGGTTGATGGCAAGGAAAAGCATTTTTATTGATAACAAAGTAGAAAGAAAAGGCTCAATTCCATCTTTTTAACAAATCTGTGATTGGCAAGGAGACAAGTCAGACAATTACTCTGAGTCACAAACAGGTGGAAGGACGTATTTATGTATGAGGATCTACATAATTTCTCATTTACATGTTATTATTTGTTCATTTTCAGCTATTACAAATGGCTTCTATGAATCACACCTTTGCTGTTGAAAAGCGTGAACAATGCAGATTACCTTTACACATTTGTGTAATGACTGTGAAAATACCTTTGATATTAGATATAAAGAAGTTATGTCTTACCATAACATTCCATCTGTATTGTTGATCCTCGTTCAGTCATTACGTATGGGTATCGGTTCCAAGCTCGGAACCGAGCCGGCCATTTTCCAAGCTCGTGTCAGCTTCAAACTCTTAAGCTAAACTCTTACCCACAATTTCCCTCTCCCTGTTACCTCAGATTGAGTTTGCAAGTTAAAGAAGGTAGAGGCTACCTCTGGTCAAATAACCTAAGAGAACTGGATGGGAGATCCACTAGAAACCACAGGAGGGGGGAAAGAGGGAGGGTCGTAATGACTGAACGAGGATCAACAATACAGATGGAATGTTATGGTAAGACATAACTTCTTTATCTGATATTGTTAATCCTCATTCATTCCTTACGTATGGGACAGAGTTCCCAGCTACCTTTATTCCTGGGAGGCTGTCATGGAAGGACATTCCTGAGCACCATAGAACCAAAAGATGCTCTTCCCCTGGACGCCAAATCCAATTTGTAATGATTGATGAAGGTGTGAGGCATAGCCCAAGTTGCAGCTGCACAGATGTCATGTAAAGAAGCTCTGGCATGGAAGGCAGCAGAAGTTGCCGCTGACCTTGTTGAATGAGCTTTCATGGTAGTAGGCAATGAGATATTAAGTTGTGTGTAAATAAAGGTCACACAGTCCTTCAACCATCTAGCTAATGTGACCTTAGCAACAGGCAATCCTAATCTAGGTCCAGAAAAGGCCAAAAATAACTGGTCAGATTTACGAAAGGTTTTAGTCCTGTTTAGGTAAAAATGGATTTGCCTGTGTGTATCAAGGGTATGTAGGCAATACTCTCCTCTGTTTGAATGGTTGGGAAAGAAAACTGGCAATTCAATGGCTTGATTAATAGACATTTCAGAGATCACTTTAAGCAGAAATGATGGATTAGTTCTCAGAGACAATCTATCTCTATGAAAAATCAAGTATGGACTCTTTGAAACATAAAGCTTGAAGTTCAGAAATATGTCTGGCAGAAGTATCAGCGACCAAAAACAAGGTTTTCCATGACAAACACTTGAGGTCACAAGAAGAGGCTGGTTCAAAAGGTGCCATTGTCAGAGCTTGTAGAACTAATGATAAATCCCATGGTTGAATAGGTTCTCTAAAAGGTGGCTTCAGATGATTCACACCTTTTATGAAGGTCTTGCACAATTTATGGGACATAAGAGAGGAATCCAACACCCTCATGAAAATTAGAGATTGCAGCCAAATGAACTCTAATGGTAGAAGCCGATAGACCCGATTGAAACATGTCAGCCAGATAGTCTAGTATTATCGACATTGGTGCTGAAAAGGGGTCTACTTGTTTATCTTTCAGCCAACAGGTAAATCTTTTTCACTTGCTTGGATAAGTAATTCTAGTGGAGGACTTATGAGAAGCAATGAGAATATCATGTACTGGTAAAGAAAGATCATTCTGCCTGGCAATCAAGGGAATTGGAGTAGCCAAATTGATAGCTTCAGGCTGTCCATGTTGGGATGAATTAGGTTCTGTGGGTGTGAGATCAACTCCAGGATTGGATGGAGGATCCATGGTCGATCTAGTAGGTGAGGCCAAAGGAATGGGAACCAAATCTGTCATGGCCAATATGGTGCTATGAGGATTACCTTGCTCTTCAATCGCTGGGCTTTCTTCAGAAACTGGCGAATGAGAGGAAAGGGTGGAAATGCATAGAGAAGACCCGAGGGCCAATCATGGACTAGAGCATCCTTGGGTGACTGTCCCGGAGGGGGAAATCAGGGTGAAGTAGTTGCTGCATTTGTAGTTGGCTGGGGATACAAAGAGGTCACAGCAAGGATGACCCCAGCGGTGGATGATCTCCGCCACTATCAAGGGACTCAGGGACCACTCGTGAGTTTGCAGAATGCACCTGCTGAGTCTGTCTGCTATCATGTTGGAACTCCCGGGAATGTGCGTTGCTAGAAGAAAACGGTAGGTAGCCAACACCCATTGCCATTTCCTCATGGCCTCTCGACAAAGGGAGTAAGATTTGGTTCCACCTTGCTTGTTGATGTACCAGACCATCGTCATGTTGTCTGATTGAATCACAATTGTCCCAGACAGCAGCAGGGGATGGAATGCTTGCAACACCAGAAGCACCACCCTCAGCTCCAGAACATTTATATGCAGATGGGCCTCCAGTTGGAACCAAGTGCCTTGTACTGTCTGTCCCTGACATAGCCCCCCCCCACCATATCAGGGAGGTGTCCATGGCCACTGTGGTCTCAGGTTGCTCGGGGGAAAAAGGGCGAGACCATTGAGGGAGCTTGTGTGTCATCCACCAATTCAAATCCTGTTTGAACCTGTGGGTTACTCGAATCATGGCTGAAAGAGGATGCTGAAAAGGATACTATTGGGTGAGCAGTAGCCATTGTAGAAGCCTCATGTGAAACCTGGCCAGGGGAACAATGGTGATGGAGGCTGCCATGGAACCCAACAGCTGTAGAACTGAGTGAGCTGTGGATTTTTCCTTTGAAAGGATTGGAATTAGTTGTTGCATTATCCTTAAAATTCTGTGCTCTGGAATAGCAGCTCTGCAGTTTTTTTGCGTCCAAGATAACCCCTATAAATTCTGTCGACTGAGATGGGGTGAGATTGGATTTCTGCCAGTTTATGGTTATGCCTAGCCTTAGAGCAGTGAGGAGAGAGTATGCCAGGGCTTTTTCCAGTAGATGTCTGGTGGGGGCGGAAATGAGCCAGTCATCTAGGTACGGAAACACTTGGAATCCTTGAAGTCGAAAGTGAGCTGCGGCAACTGCCATGCACTTTGTGAACACTCTGGAGAGGCTGTAGAGAGTCCGAAGAGCAGTACTCTGAAATGGTAGTGACTGGCTCCCGCACGAAAGCGCAGAAATCCTCTTGATGGCCTATCCACCTTTATGTGGTTGTACGCATCCTGAAGATCTATAGGGCACATCCAATCGTCTTTCTCCAAAAGTGGGAGGATAAACTGTATTGTGGCCATCTGAAATTTTTGTACTCTCACAAACTTGTTCAAAACACTGAAATCCAAAATTGGTCTCCAGTCCCCAGTTTTCTTTGGCAACAAAAATAGTCTTGAGTAGAATCCGGATCCTATCTGGTCTGGAGGGACTATTTGGATGACTTTTTTTCTTAGCAGCTTTTCTATCTCTAGTGCTGTTTCTTCCCTTTGACTGGGTGGAACGTCGGGAAGATTTTTTGAAGGGACGGGACAAAGATTGAAAGGGATATGATAACCTCTGGTTATGATCCTTTGTACCCAAGAATTGGTGGTGATGGTTAGCCAGGCAGAAGGGTACAAGGAGAAACATCCCCCAACCACTTCCAGAGGAAAGGAGTTGGGCTGCTCTTCAGGAGCACTGGTAGGATTGACCAGGGAAAGAATCCCTGGAACCCTGGTTACATGGCCCCCCTCTGCCCTAAAAGGAGTGTCTTCCCTGTGAGGTTCCCCCTCTGTCTCTGGGGGAGAACTCGGCCTGTGTGTCATGGAAAGGACCCTGAGATTTCTTGAACCATATCTTCCCACTCTTTTGGTTTCAGGCGAAAGCACGTTGAGGGGAAGAATAACAGACACCTATGGCAGAAAGGGTCTTACCATCTAGTTCACATCTGGCCAGTGTGCTTTTAACTTTGGGCCCAAACAATGAGGAGGGCTCAATGGGGGCATTAAGAAAGGAAGACTTAAAAGGTTCTGCGAAGTTGCACAAGCGCATCCAGGCGTGTCATCTCAAGGCTGCAGCTGAACCTGCTGCTCTAGCTGCTCCTTCTGATGTGTGAGATATCAATCGCATAGAGGAGTTAGATATAGACTCAATGGTGGCCAGCTGAGATGCCACTTTGTCATGGACCTCATCAGACACTGCACCAGCCAAGGTTTCATTGAGCTCAGAAACCAGATTCCTTTGAAGCCTGGTAAAATGTGCCATATAATTCAGGGACCAGATAGCAAAGGTCACTGAAGTAAAGGTGCACTTCCCTATTCTGTCCAGGGCCTGGGACTCTCTGTTAGGTGGATGGACAGTCTGGCTTTCCTCTTCTGCCAGATCCTTTTTTGTTGCGGCTGCCACCACCAAAGCATCTACAGGAAGACCTTTGGACCAATGGGGATCTAAAGCAGGAGGGGACAAGATCTTATCTGGCCTCCAGAGAATAGCCACAACAGTATCACGGGCCTTCCAAGCATGCTGCATGATGAACTTGACAAGTTCATCGGCAGGTGGACTAACTCAGGAGGTAGAGGGCCAGGCACGAAAAGCCTGCAGGAACACAGATTCCTCAGTGGTTGGATTAGAGGGCTGCCAGTCACCTCTCTGTTTCAGGATTTGAAGGATATCACAAAAGGATACCTCAGAGGGTGACTGAGGGGATCCTTCCCCGTCATCGAAATCTGTGTCTTCGGTGAGAGACTCCTCTGTGGAGTCCATGTGCTTCCTCTTAAATAAACTTTTCTGGTGGACCTCCTTAGTGGGAGAAGCTGGGGAAGACAACGGAAAAGGGGATTCCTGAGGGAATATATCCTGAGGTCCTTGCAACCGGTGTCCGCTAGGTGCGACTTGTGAAACCAGTGTACCAGAGGAGGGTGGAGGTATAGACAGTCTGGTATCGCCAGCAGCAGCAAAAGCCTTCTCCATCAGTTGGAAGGCTGGTCCACCCTGAGAGGAGTGTATGTCAAGGACAGGGGGCACTCCTCCCCTAAGTGGCTCAGCCTGCCGAGTTGGAGTCCTTGGATGGCTGTGGAGCAGCAATCTATGCATATCACAGCCGACATCCTGGGTTGTAGCAAAACTCTCCTGCCATGAAGGCAACTGCGGTTCCTTAGTGAGATCCATAAAGGGAACCACAGAAGGGGAAGACTATACTATATCTATGGACTTCAAAGGAAATAAAGGAAGAGAATAAGAAGGTGTCCTTGGAGATGGGAGATCACCTCCCAAGGAAGGATAGTTCCTGAGATGTGGAATACCTCTGGCCAAGAATGCCTGGTCCACAAGACGCAACACATCATATTCAGAAAGACTTCTAGTGGACCTCACAGAGACTGAGGGAGAAACAGGCCTGTCCACAAAAGAGGCAGACTCGGTGCCCATCTCATCTCATCGCACCAAGGACAATGGTGCCAAGAAAGACTGAACTACTGTAGTCTGCACCGAAGAAGTCATCAGTGCCAATGTCATTGTCTGCACCGACTCATGGATCAGTGATGAAGTTGTCGATGCCGACAAAACTGGAACCGACAAAACTGTAGTCAGTAATAAAGGCCTCAGTTCCGAGGAAGATCTTGGAGCCGACGTGGTCAAGGTCTGTGCTGACTGAACGGTTGGTGCCGATACAGTTGTAAAGGTCTGAACCAAGGAGCCCCTCGGTGCCGGTATGTAAAAGGCTGCAGGAGAGGATGGAGCCAAAATCACTAATGGAGACGAAGGCCTTGGTGCCGAAGGTCTGGGTACTGAAAGCACTGGGACTGACTGAGGGAGCCCTGGAGCCAAAATTTTAGCCTTTTTAGTCCCCAGCTGGGGACGAAGGCAAGGATTTAGCCTTAGAAGAAACATCCGTTTTCTTATGGGCTTTCAGAGGGGTTGAGACCTCTGACTCAGAAATAGCCTCTGAAAAGGGAGATTTTAGAAGTCCCTTCAGTATAAGCTTATTTTTCCTTTCTAACAAAGTTCTATTAGAAAAGTTTTCACATATAGTACAAGGTGGTTCAACAGATAAATGTGAAGCTCCCAAACAATAAACACATAAAGAGTATGCATCAGAAGTAGGCAGTTTGTGTCCACAATCAGAACACCGCTTAAACCCCGGACTACCCTTTTTATCTGCCATATTAACAAATAGAAAAGTACCAACAATGGTACAAGAGAGTACCCGAAGGTATGAAAAAGAAAGGGAAAGGGGTTACCAATGATGGTAAGGAGAAATTACCTCACGGTAAAAAGGGAAAGTAAAGGACAGAAAAAATCTGAGGAAATTATAAACGCTAGATGCGATAGAGCAAGAGACAATAAAATATCAACATTTCTGACAGAAAAGTAAATTGTAAAGCAATTAAACAACAATAGACTGTACTTAGCTCAAGAGAAGTAGCTTGACACGACCGGATGGCAATACGGCAAACAAAATCTGAGGTAACAGGGAGAGGGGAATTGTGGGTAAAAGTTTAGCTCGAGAGTTTGAAGCTGACGTGAGCTTGGAAAATGGCCAGCTTGGTTCCGAGCTTGGAACCGATACCCATACGTAAGGAATGAATGAGGATTAACAATATCAGATCTCATATGTTGAATTTAAATCTTCATTAAAGAAACTGAGTGTTGTTATATAGACAGCTTTTGATTTTTTGCTAATAAAAAAGTAATGTCTCTGACTTGCAAAAGAAGGAATTTAATAAAAAATAAAAAAAATTAAAAAAATAATTGACGTTATAAATAATAAACATGAAATCTGGGATTCAATAAACTCCATGTAGTTTCTGCTCAAAGCCTAGATGGAGTGTATTTGCATATGCAATACTGTTTATCACACAGCATTGTGCAACCTCGCACCATGAATATTAATGATGTGCGGCGTGGGTAAGCAAGGTTTCATGGCTTGACCAGGTGTTGCTAGCTGCGAAACCTGTATACTCATTGTGGATCATTCCACACAACCTTTTAGTATCAGTAAAGTAGAGGGCAAGCATGCATTTTCTGAAGGATATGAAGAATGGAACAAAAAAAAAAAAAAAATATATATATATATATATATATATATATATATATATATATATATATATATATATATAAACTGCAATCTTCAGTGATTTCACAATAAACCACACATTTTACAAGGAACAGGCCAAAAATATGATGCAAATATCTGTAAATTCTGCAAAACTGCGGATAGTCTCACTTTTGTGTTTTAATTTCTGTTTTTTTGGCCAGTGTTTGAGCGATGTGCCTCTTGGTATAAACATGTTTAGCTGTGCTCACCTAGTTTGTGTAAAGTGCAACAATGCACAAACTGGAGGAATGGACCACCCTGGTTATAGACAGGACCCAGGCAGCCTCACACATAAGCCAGATGCATTCAATTAATAATATTGCGCATCACGCAAACATATTACACTATGATTAACAGTGAGAACCTTATGATAACTACTAAGATAGCAGACATCATCTCACTATTCCCCCTGGCAGCAGGTGTTAAGTGTTGGTGTAGAGTGCAGATGGTCTGCGGTTCTAGTACAGGGTGCGCAAATTTTGTACTAAGTTGTGATATTGCAGATTATAGCAATGAAGTACAACATATACAACTGTTTTCTCAACCTTCTAATGGTAATAGCTGTAAGTGTAGGAGAACTGTATATATGGTACATTTGACTAGCATATTTAGACAAGTGCCTTAATAACTAATAATCTAGAAATTGCATTGTTCTCCACTGTTGCTCATTGCTTAACATCATGCAAACACATACCTGGCAGTGCACACCCTCATCTACTGTGTTTGCATAGTGGTAAGCAATGTACAACGTTTTCAAATGTTGTAAAACCAAATCGTGCGCACTTTCAGTACACATGAGATGTGCAATAAGTGTCAAAACTGCAGCATATAAAATTAAATTTGCGGGAAATGCTCATTATACATTCAGCTTGAACTCTTGAAATCTGGCAGGCATGTCAGGAGTTGCTGGAGAGGGTGTGTGCTTTCAGGCACAGCTGTGGGGTGTCCAGGAGTCCAACATTTTTGTCGGACTCCTAATTAAAGACCATGGGCCTGATTTCTGCAGCGGGACTATGCAGGCTCAGAATATAAATCTGAAGTTTGGAATAATGGTGCCAGGACCTTAACCAGTGCAACAGATACCCCCACATTGGTGAGCAATGCAGATATAATTTTGATGACTTACAAAGGAGGAAACAGGATACCCTCAACCGTTGGATTGGGAAATTTTGGGAAGGGGACACCTCACAGATGTGTAAGTATTCATTTCATTGAGTAATTGTCAGAGTTAAAAGCCGAATATAGTCAAGACTGGTATTCATAATGGTGTTCTGTTCTATTTTTTCCACAGCTGCTTAAGAGTGAGCCTTGAATGTTTAGTTACATGACACGCATCTAGTAAGGATGCAAGAAGCATGTGGTATGTATGCATCTGGACAGTACTGTCCAAATAGTATTTTAATAATAATAATAATAATAATAATTTGTATAGTAATTTCATAGCATTAAAAGTTAAGGACCGCTTAGCTGGTATTTAATATAGTTGTATCAAATTGTCAATGCATATCACAACTATAATATGCATGCCTTAGTCTGTAGCACAAAGCAATGGTGCCATATTCTCAAATAACAGGGAGCATGCATTTCTGAACTGAAATGTAAAAGGACAGTATCCATGTAGACAAAAGAACAGTACAGTATTTTAGCATAGTCTTCCATTGTGGGTTCAAAAACCACACTTCATGAACAGACAATACTGTTAGGTTTTCATTGCTTTTAGAATGTAACTTCATACCTCTAGACCAGTGTGGCACAAATGTCCTTCTGAAAAGTGTAATCATTATAATTGGAACACACATATATGCAATATAGGCATACATCAAGGATTGGTGGCTGCAATCTGTACTATAGCGTGCCTCTGTTATAAACTGGGTAGTCTTAAAAGTAAGGAAGAAATTTGTTAGGAGTTTCTAGTGCTAAAAGTAAATGTGACAAAATAGAGTCAAATAATTGTATCAATGCTGTGCATGTCACATATGAAGTTATTAATGCTCTCCCTTTTTAGTCTCACTCAAACCCTTTTCTGTCTTTTTTTTTGTTTTTCCCACAGCACAGCAGGGTAGGCCTGCCTCCACTCCACCAGCTACGGCAACCCTTTCTAGCATGTCTGTTGCTGAACCTGGTACTATCCCCCCCTTGTCGCCCCTGTACTACTTGGCCCTTCGGGTAGTTCTGCCACAGTGGATAGGCATGTGTCTCTCTCTGGAAGCAGTGGTGGAGGGGCTGAGTTTATCACCCATGATGAACTCCCAGGGATGGTGCAATGGATTGTGCAAGACACTGCTGGTGCACGCCTATGCCAGATGTAGTGCCTGCACTCTGTCCTCATGCAAAGTACCTAGAGGAGGTGCAGACATCGGATACTGCAGCCAGTGGGGCAGTGAAGTGACAGTGATAATAGTCCACTGGGTGAGGACTAGATTCTCCCTGTCAACCCCCTCAACATGCATGGGACTGGGATTCTCCACCCTCTTCCCGTCCATGGTGTTCACCCATCTCATGTGCCCTTCATTGTCCTTGTCTCTTGTCTTGTCATGTCTGTCTGCAATTACTTCACACAGGCATCCCTACAGCCCTTCCCCAACATTCCTCTCTCTCTCTCAAAAAAAAGGACCCCCCCAAAAAAAAAAATTGTCTCATACATAGCTCTCCATTTCACACAATTCTTCATGACACACTATCTCTGGAAGTGACAATCCAAATTCAACAAAATGCATGCATATATGTTCATGTTTGATTCTGCAAGAAATGGATAGCTATGATTCTTTCCTACATCCTTCCTGCACATTCCTGCCTAGCTTTTACTTTGTTACTCTGCCTGCTCTCTATTTCACCACTTTCCTGTCTTTTCCATATCTTTTCACTAAAACATTATTACGTAATGGTGTGTAACACACACCAATGCAAAGCAACAGTAAGTGGCAGCAATAAAAACAGACATATTTAAAGTATCATACATGCTTGTAAAATTATTACTTCCACCCATATTTAAACCCTGTACCATCTGCCTCCAACAATGCATTAACACTCGCTGCCACACAGTCAGGTAGCTAGGACATGTATTTAATATATTCAATAGTAAGTGACACAGTTTAAGAAAGATTTCCTTTTTTACTCGCCAGTGCTTGCTCCCCATATCACTAATGTTGTGTCTTTTTCATTAAATTTGTATGAATCAGCATTGCATGATCCCCTGTGATGTTTTATAAAACATTATTGCATGATACTCATTTAGTTTTGTACAGCAGGAGTGTGTGATGTTGCATGATGAGCAATGCTACTACCCAAATGCTTTAATGTATTACCTATAGCTAAACCATTTGCCCCAAAAAGGAACTTATCACTGTATTAACTACATTAATTCCTGCAGCCAGAAGTTTACTAATAGGTGTGCACAACAGCAGTTATGTCTGCCATTTGCTATACAGTCTCTAAAATACATCTGCAAATCAACTGAGTCTGTAGCACCACCTGTTAATGCAGTGATACATGTATTTTTTGTTGAGAGGATACTTGGTATAAGCAACAGTTTCAAATAATTCAACATGTAAATTAAAGTTCTGAAGTGTGATAGTTGATATGGAGTGTCTAAAATATGGCTAGATGGTATTGGTTGCCAACAACTATATAATACTTAGAACTGGTTTTGCCGTAGCCATGTGCTAGTGTGAGATGCACACCACTGTGCAATAATTCTATAATGAAAAAAATGGAAATAGAGGGAAGTGGTGAAATGGGGAACAGGTAGGGGATGAACAAAGTGAAAGCAAGGCAGGAATGTGCAGGCAGGATGTAGGAAAGATCCATAGCTATCCATTTCTTCTGGAGTAAAACATGAACATATATGCACACATTTTGCTGAATTTGGACCGTCAACTCCAGAGAGTGGGGTGACCACAACACAATATGTTGTATAGAGAATTGGACAGAATCATATGTGTCATCATGAAGACATGTGTACAAAATGGACAGCTATGTATGGTATGATTTTGTTTTGTGGGACAGCTACCCATTTTTTGAGAGAGAGAGAGAGAAATGTTGAGGAAGGGTTGTAGGAATGTCTGGGTGTGGTCAGTTGGGCAGATGAGAAAACAATTGCAGATAGACAAGACAACCAAGACAAGAGACAGGGATGGTGAAGGACACATGAGGTGGGTCAACAACATGGTTGGGGTGAAGGTGGGAAAATCGCAAACCCATATACGTCAAGTTGGGTGACAGTGAGAATAGAATCCTCACCCAGTGGACTATCATTGTCACCTCACTGTGTCAATGGCTGCAGTATCTGATGTCTGCATCTCTTTCTGTTATTTAATGCAACAATGGAGAGCAGTGTCTCCATTCTGTGTTGGCATGCACCAACAGTGTGGTGCACCATCATATGCACTATCCCTGACCATTCATTATGGTTGATAAACTCAGTCTCTCTGCCATTGCTCCCAGAGGGAGCCACAGGTCTATACTCCAAGGCAGAACTACCTGATGGCTGGGTAGTGCAGGGGTGGCAGAGGGGGTACCAGGTTCTGTCCTAGATGTGCTGAACAGCAGTGCTGTAGCCAGTGGAATGGGGGCAGGTGGATTCAGTGGGACAGTCCTACCCTGCTGTGCTGTGAAAAAAACAAAAAATAATAAAATAAACAACATAAAATGTAAAACATGAGAAAAGGGTTGGGGTGAGAGAAAAAAATGGGAGAACATTAGTAACTTCATATGTGACATACAAAGCATTGATACAAGAATTTGACTCTATTCTGTTATCTTTGCTTTTAACAGTATCAACTCCTAACAAATACATTTGTTTACTGTTAAGATTACCCAACTCCTAACACATGCATAATATACTACAGATTGCAGTAAGCAATCCTTGATGTGTGCATACATTGCACATATGCTTGGTCCAAATGTACTGATTACAGTTTACAGCAAGCCAGTTGTGAAACTGTTTTACAGCTTTGATGTTACATTTCAATATCAATGAAACCTTAACAGTATTGTATATTTACGAAGTGTAGATTTTGAAGATATAACCTATGATTACTTTGCAATAATGAACTTTTGTTTTGCCCTCCAGAGTAATGCATGCATACTTCCCTATTACACTTAAGAAATTAATGCTTAATTTGATACAATTGTATAATTACCTAATAAATGCATTGTAACTTTTAATTCTAAAATAACCCCATTGTTGGGATGCATGCATACCACATGCATCTCGCATCCATGCCAGTCTAGCTGCATGGGTTTGCACATTCAGTTCTTGGCCTGTGACTGCTGAGGAAAACACAGAAAGGAACAGTGAGATCATATTCTGATTTCAGGCACTCCTACTGTGTACAAAGAGAGCATCTGGGAAATAGAAAAAAAAAAAAAAAATTAAGCTTATTTCCTGCCTTTCTTGTTAAGTGGTACAGACTATTTGTAGGCTTCTGAGCCCCCAAGCCCTTCTGTGTTTGAGGGAAGCCTTCTAGCTTGTTTTTTTTTTTCTTGTAACTAGCCAGTTTTCTAGTTTCAGCACTCAAATCTGTTTCTTTGATCTCAGCACTTGTTCAGAAAAAAAAAAAAAAAAAAAATTTCATCTGCTTTTACTGTACTTGTGTTTTTACCTACTTCTTTTTACTTTTGCATCATCTTAAAATACTCAATTGTATTTATTGCTGCTTGGTGTAACTCATTCTAAGCCTTTTGGTTTAAACACTTGGGCTTCGGACCAGTTAGTTGTTTTGCACTGAGAGGTTTGTGGTCTGCACTGTTGTGGCAGAACAGGTAGCTTACATCCTTCTAGGTTGAGAACTGCTGATTGAGGGCTCAGTGTCTGTTATTCTAAAAGTGTATTAATTCTGGTTTAAGCACTTGGGCTTTCAAGCCAGTTATTTTACATTAAGAGGGTTCGTGGTCTGCACTCTTGTGGGAGGAGAGGCTGGACTCTGCCCTTCTGAGCTGGGAATTTCTGGTTAAAGGCTTATAGTGCATGCATATCTGAACTGTTTCTTACTGAAGTTGGTGCGCCTTGTTTGCTGTGGCATAGACTGGATTCGGGCCTGCTGGATCTAGCTTTGTTTGTGTAACTTGAGCACTAATCCAGACATTCTCTAAAGTATTCAATGGTATTTATTACTGCTTGGTTGTAACTTGATTAAAGTGTAGCTATCATTCAAGTCTTTTGGATTAAGCACTTGGGCTTCAGACCAGTTGTTTTACATTAGGAAGGTTTGTGGCAAGCACTGTGGTGGCAGGACAGGTAGCTTTCATCCTTCTAAGTTGGGAACTGCTGATTGAGAGCCCAGTGTCCAAGTGTATTAGTCTGGTTTAGGCACTTGGGCTTCAGGCCAGTTATTTTACATTAAGAAGGTTCGTGGACTGCACTCTTGTGGGAGAAGAGGCTGGACTCTGCCCGTCTGAGCTGGGAATTTTCTGGTTAAAGGTTTATAGTGCCTGAATATTTGAACTGTATCTTACTGAAATTGGTTCACCTTGTTTGCTCTAGCATAGACTAGATCCAGGCCTACTGAATCTAGCTTTGTTTATATACTTGTTGTTTGTTTGCTTGTTATTTCCCTGGAAGCTAATTCACCTAATGCAACTTCTCAGCTTCTGTGGATCACTAGTGATATCTGCATTGCTTACTGTACTTATTTCCTTGTTTCACTTGAAAGAAAGTTACTGTTTGTCGTTTTGCATTTAGTTACTTGTATCACATTGCACGCAAGTTACCTGGCACTTGCTCACCAGGGCAATTATATAAGTCAGCACGTAAAATTAAAAGCACTACACTCTCACTGGCCACTGGCAGTTGTTTACAATTAAGGATTTCCCAATATTATTCTAGCATGTCCAAAGGTCAGTTGTCAATCTCCTCTCGGTCCAGCTGGTGAATCTGGGAATCTTGAGGCAATGTTATAACTGCCTCATGTACACAGACAACCCTCTCCTCCTCCCACATAACACAAATACTTGCAGAGATGCAGCTATTTAGCCAAACTGGAGGCTGAGCTCTCTCAACTCAGGACTGGCAAGACCAGACAGGAGGAGAAGGCAACTACACACACCACAAAACCAGCCTCACATAATGCTACCACTCCACTGAATCAAACACATAAACACACAAAGACATACTGGAGGCTCTGAGTAAAAATTTACCTAAACAGCAGAGGCCTCCAAAGCAGACACCCAAACAACTGCTACCTCAAGACACCCCACAAGCAACACATAAACCACAAAAGCAGTGTGCAAAGCAGTCACAGCCCTTAAGGCCAAATACAACACCAAACATACTTGTCATAGGTGACTCCATAGTCAGACACACTGGCGTCCCACTCACCAGGCTGAACAAGGAGAGGGTCACAGTAAGCTGCCTATCGGGCTAGAATCCGCCACATAACACAAGCACTCGGGTCACTCCACAGCAAGTACAAATATGACACAGTCATTGTCCATGCTGGTGTGAGCGACCTGAGGCGATACCTCCCTGGACTGCATGAAAAGAGACATAGAGGAGCTCTCTGATTATGTAGCCCAGGCAGGTATGACCCTAACCCTGAGCAGTATCCTTCCTTCACCAAGAATGATGCCACAATATAGAGACAAGATGATCAGCTTTAACAATTGGCTTAATGTCTGGTGTCATTCAAAGGGATCCAGTGTCTGTCTGCCTGGGATGACATGCTTGACAAGCCACGCTGCTTCGCAAGGGCGGCTTGCACCTGTCACCCTGGGATTCCGGATATTGGCTAAGGCTCTTGCCACCCCATAGTGCCTTTTTAGGCAAGGCTCAAATTCTAAACCTACCACCCTAGAAAACAAAAATGGGAAGAAATTGAGGTAATGCTGCTCAATGCCAGAAGTCTAAATCTCAAAATGCATGCACTCGAGGCCCTTCTCAGTATGGAGAACATTGATGTCTGTGCTGTAACTGAAACCTGGTTCAAGGCTCCTGAGAGCACCCGGCACTATTAGGTTTTACCTCATATCATGCGTTCCGGCCCCAAAACCCGGACCACTCCACAAAAGGAGGGGGTGTATCCATATTCATAAAGGATACTCACACCTCCAGGTTGGTGGCAACGCATGAAGCTTGGAAACCATCCAGGTGCAACTAACAATAGGCAAAACTGCTCTACAAATTGTAGCATGCTACAGGCCACCCTCTCAAACTCAGGAACCCCACACAGCCTTCCTGAAGACACTGGAGGGTATAAATGTATCTCAAACACCATCATATTGGGTGACTTCAACTACCCGAATATAGACTGGGAACATTACTCAAGCCCTAACTTTCTAGCCCAACGGTTCCTGGAGTTCATAAATTCAAATGCCATGGAACAGCTAGTCACTGTTCCCATGAGAGGAGAAAATATACTAGATCTCATTGTCACAAACATGGGGACAAAATGCTCCACACGGAAGTATATCCCTCATTGGTGAGATCTGATCATAAACTAATCTCACTGGAAATCCACATCCGCCCCACCCCAAACAAAAAGACCATAGTGAAGAACTTCTCTAAAGCAAACTTCACACTACTCAAGACTGGTGTGGTATCCTTCAAGGCCCCTGAGTCAGAGGAAACCACAACCCAAGCTGCGGAAGCCCTTACAAATGCCTTCTATGAACACCTCCAGGACTGCATGGATCAGGCAATCCCAAATAAAACCAAGACTCTTTCCACAAAGGGCAAACGTCCAGTCTGGTGGACCCCAGCCATTAACAAACTTTACAATAAGAGGAGAAAGCTATTACATGATAGAACAAAATCCATAAAGGAAGTCACCCCTGATCATTATTAGTAAAAAATACGAGCACTCATAAAATCAACTAAGGCCAATTTTGAGAGAAAAATTGCCATGGATTCAAAGGACAATCATAAGGCCTTTTTCAGCTATGTTAGGAACCTGGGTGGAAACTCACAGATATGCTCAGAATTAGTCCAAAATGATACAAAAATCACTGAACCCACAGACATTGCCAACATACTGGCAGACAGGTTCAGTGCAAACTTCACCCCTCTCCCCTAAAGGAGAGATAACTATCCCAGCCGAGTGTAGCCTCCCGGACATCTCAAATGCAGGTGAAAGATGCTCTCTAAAGCTAAAAACACAGCATCAATGGGACCGGATGGTGTCCCCGGCTGTGTGCTACACGAGCTAAATGAGGAATTAAACCCGCACATAAGGCAGCTGTTTAATCTCAGCCTTACCACAGGATCGTGCCCAAGGAGTGGCGTCACGGCAACTGTGGTCCCACTCCACAAAGGTGGCACCTCACGGACCCTGGTAATTACGCCCCATAAGCTTAACAAGTCTAGTCTGCAAAGCTATGGAGAGGATCATAATGGAGCTCATAAACAAAGATATAGGGGACTTGCAGACATTGGACCCGACCCAGTTTGGCTTTGTCAAGGGAAGATCATGCCTTTTGAACTTGGTGACTTCTTGAAATAGTCACCAAGGCCATTGATGAGGAAAGGCAGTCCATACAGCCTACCTTGACCTTGCAAAGGCTTTCGACACAATACCCCACTCGGGTATTGTAGAAAAACTTACCAGCTTAAATGTAAACCCATATGTCACAAGATGGGTTGCAAACTGGCTTAAGGACAGAACCCACAGGGTTAGAGTTGCTGGCGCTGTGTCAGACTCCAAGCCGGTCACAAGTGGTGTCCCACAGGGCTCGGTCCTTGGCCCCTATTGTTTGGCATCTACTTCTCAGAAGTACAGGCCAACATGGGAGGACTTTGGCTGACAAAGTTTGCAGATGACTGCAAACTGGGCCATAGTGGAAAGTGCATCGGACACTGATATCCTTCAGAAGGGACTCACGGAAACAGATAGCTGGTGCCAGAGCCATGGCCTGAAGTTAAACGCCAAAAATGTATAGTCATACCCTTGGGAAAAACAAGGTAACCCCAAGCTACCATATAGGTGGCAATCCACTAAGCACAGAAGAGGTTATCAGGGACCTGGGGACCCAGGTTGACAGTGGCCTTTCTTTGACACTCACATTGCTAAAGTGGTTAGAAAGACCTTCTACATTGCCCACCTGATCATGAAGGATTCACATCCAGATCTAGTGAGGTCATTGTTCCCTGTACTCTTCACTTATCAGACCAATGATCGAGTACAATGCCCCATTCGGGATGTATCTCACCCGACATCTGCAGCAATTGGAGAGACCCCAAAGTTCCTCACCAAAGGATAAAGGGACTCCAAAATCTGTCATATGCTGCCAGATTGAAGAAACTCCAGCTCTATTCAGTCGCATACCGTCTGCTCAGAGGTGACATGTGCCTGACATACAAGGCCATGTCCAACCCGAATTAATGGACATGCTCCACCTCAAAAATCCAAATCCACCAAAACCACTAGAGCAAGTGACTTAAACCTTAGCACGGATATAAATAGGACGTGCTGGAGGGATAGATTTATCACTCAGAGACTCCCTATGCTGTGGAATAAAATCCCGGTCCATGTGAGGCAGAGCACCTCGCTGACTCTGTTCAAGAGAAATCTAGACCTGTGGATGGGAGATCGTAGGTTTACCCCGGGAATCATCTCTGGGTCACTGCTGGACAGAGGCACAACAAACTAATGGGCACAGTATTTTTTCATATAAGGGGTGGCGTAAGCCACAATAATTTGGGCTAGGCTTATAAATGCCTTAGGGCAGATAGCCTAGTATAAACCTATGAACCTATGAACCTATGAACAGAAGAGAATACTGTTAAGCATACCAATCCTGACTATATCCAGCTTCTAACTCCTACACCTAGTCTATGTAAGTGATACTTACACATCTTTGGGATGACCCTAGTCCCACATTCATCAATCCAATGGTCAAGGGTATCCCTCTTACTCATCCTTGGTTCTCTGTAGTGATTCCTACATTGCTTACCAGCATAGGGGATACCAGTAGCACTGATCAGAGCATAGGCCAGACTATTCCTTGCCTCTGCCTTAGAATATGAGCTATGATACTCCCTCTGCAACAGCCTGGGTCCATGTTCATTCACTAGGAGTCCAACAAACACTTTGGACTCCTGGACACCCCATCTTTGGACATGGAATCTCAAAAACTCTCCAGGAACACCAGCCATGCCTATCACAGATCAAGACCAATGTAAAATGATGTTTTCCCACCAATTGGAGGTATTGTGCTTACTGGGAGTGCACACTTTCTGTATTTCCAACATTTGAAAGTGTTGCACATCACTTACCATCACAGAAACACATTACAGGAAAATGTGTGCTGCTGAGAAATGAGTTTGTATGATGGACAATAGTATTAATTGAATGTATCTGGTGTATGTTTCTGAATATCTGGGTCCTGTCTGCTGTCTAGGAGGTCCATTCTTTTGGCTTGTGCACTGACGCTCTATGAGCAAAAGAAGTTCGCATAGCCAAAGCTGTTTGTGCTAAGCGCTGCATCTCACAAACAGTGCCCCCCCCAAAAAAAAAAATAAAAAAAAGAAAGAAAAAGTATAAAACATGGAGAATTAGTTAAAATGTGGAAAATCAAGTTATGACATACACAGTAGAAACTGTTAGTACACACAAGATATGACTACATAGGTCTGGATCCCAACTCTCACTGAAAGACACTGTCACAAAAAAAGGAAGGGGACTTAACAATCTTTGTACACAAACACCTTTGCAGCAAATACATCACATAATTCCTCACACAGCCAAGTGCAACTGAATATGCACTGATATCAAGGCATGACCTGTTATTTGTAAATGTATTCTATGTAATATATTTGGATGTAGTGTACTCACTGATCACACAATCTGCTATGATTATTCCTTGCAAATATACAGCTGTGTCCTGCCTTTCTATGTTTCTTGGTCATTCATCAGTTATCTGACCAATACTCAGAGATATACAGTGTGTAATTCAGTCTATATCATTTAACTTAAAATGTTTAGGTTATTCACTGGGAACAATATGATATGCAGTTGCCATCAAATTACTGGAAGGGTGGATCCCACAAATCAACGTTGACTGTTATTTTGGGGGTGGGAGCAAAGGTGGGTTCCTGTCATGGAACATGCAAAGGTATAATGTTCTTTCTAGAGGGGGTGGACTCAGACTGAGCTACCGTTATGGCACACACAAGGCTATGTTGCCTATGTTACTCTCCTTGTTTTGCATCCTGCTGGTTTGACCTTGTGAGGGTGGTGAAGCCAGAAACTGCTATGTGTCTCATTACTTTCTTACTACTCTGTGTTACAATTTCCCATTTCAAATGTATGGTGCTAAACTGAAGGCATCCAGTGATCATCATTACTTTGGGGACATATCAATGTGTGAATCTTTGTGGTCTGAGGCTTACTACTTGCTAATGGACACATAAGTCAAATAACTCTCTGCTGTCACATGTGACATTATTTTTTGTACAAATCACCCACCTTGTAGTTGCTTACTGTACCGAGTGATGAAATACAAGTACATGTCATAATATTATTATACAATACAGTACATGCTCAGGTCTCACCTTGCAAATGCAGTAGTTGCCACAATATTAGTTCAGGGCTGACTGTGATGCAAGCAGTACAAAGCCAATTCATTGGGAGGTAAAGGCTTTGGTTCTGAGTTGAGGCTTTCAAAGGTCACATGCTTCCTGTATTGTGTCCCTATTCACCCTGTAGCACTCTACAATGTCCATGTCATGTATGGCGTGATAAGTTAAATGTGACCTGAAAACTCTTCTCTGTCTTGGCAGCAGCAGCAACATTGCCTGCAGCTTGTAGCACATACAAATGGAGTTAAGTAGCAGCAGCTCCTAACACCTAACATTCTGTCTGTGTAGACTTTCTGAGTCTGTACTCCTCTACTTTTGAAATTCACAGAAAAAAACAGCATAGGGTGTAAATGGTTGCATTATAACTTGTTGAATAGCCCCAGCAGATTACTTGAGTAGCATGCAATTCAGCTGCTTATGCTGTAATTAGCATCTCTGAAACACAGCTTAGACAGGTGTAGTCCATTACCAATCTACTCCATTATAAAAAGACAAATGTGTAGCTAGCCAAACTGATGGTGAGGATACTTGCTACATGTTCAACAAAGCAATATATTTTCCAAGCTATCTTTACAGAGGAGGATTGAACTCCATCAGGTATGCTGTCATTTACCTACATAATGCATATGCTGAATATATTAATGAATAATGTGAAACAAAGCTTTTTACACTGTTATCTGTATTCATTAGTTGGAAGTGTACTGATGGTATGACCATGTTTGTCAAGCCATTTCAGAGGTACAAATGACTGACCATACAAGAAAACAGTAAGCTTTGTGGTACATATGTACAAATGTTTCAGGGACAGGTCCTTTGAATGCATGTTTAGCATTTCAAGTGTGTTTTATTAGCAAAATGGTTCAGGTGTTTGTTCTTTAGTGGGTGGGGGGAGCAAAAAGAAGTTACTGTTATGCCACAAACTAGAGTGGACATTTTTTTGGGGGGAGCACAGTTGAGTTACTGCTGTGGTACATACAAGGATATATTGCCCTTGCTACTCTCCTCGTTTTGAATCCTGCCTGTCATTAGTATTTCCCATCTGTACACTGTTTTATGTTTTTCCAATGGGTACTACAGACTACCTACCTTTACTGTTTTATCTGGTAACAGTTACTTTGTAGTTATGTGATACTTATGTGTATTATCATTCTATTGTGTTTTAGGACGGACAATGTAATTGAAGTGCAGGCACCCCTTTTGGTGAGACAGAGAACACAATCTTAGTGGATCTGCTCCATCAACATGGTGCTTTTCTTCCTGGAAGGGGTCATCCCAATATGCCAGAGAGTCATTGCTAACATAAATGTCATGGGTGTCCATGGCTCTACTTATGATCAGGTGCACCACAGGGCCACTGACATGCTCACATCTGCACGGAAGCATGTAGCTGCTGTTGCCTGAGACCAGAGGGTAATTAGGGGTGGCCCTGCTGCAGACCCATCTCTCACCTCCAATGAGGAATTCCAGATGAATCTTCTGCAACAGGACAACTCACAGTAGAGTGGCCCACAATATGTAATTAATGTGGCTGCATCCCCTTCTCAGTCCAAGGAAGAGCTTCCAGGTAGGCTTTGTTATATGACTAGTTCAATGCTGTTGTATTGTAAAACAATTGAAATAAAAGTTACCTTTGTGTCATATGTATTTTTTTTTTGGGGGGGGGTTGAATATTATTATAGTGATAAGCTCAGTTTGGAGTTGTCAGCCACATTCTTGTTGAAGTAACAAGTCATGCTGATTGAGAGGAGTATATGTAGTACCTCCTGTCTTACTGCTAAATGTGATGATGTTGGCCTTTCCTCTTGCTTAACTTATTTCAGGACAGTCAGGAGTCCAGCAATGTAGGCCTCCTGCAGATGGTAAGAAAAATCAAGTTATTCTGTACTGCAGATCAATTTCTAGAAAATTAATGTGTCATTTTAGACCTGCTATATGTATTGCTGTATGGTCTGCCATAGTGGTAGCACTGTTAATTGTTTAGCATATATGGCACCATAGTAGTGCAAGTATCAATGTATACCTGGGTTTCTCCCTTTTTATCACAGGTGATCATGACAGTGGGAGTGTAGGCCCCATGCAACCTGTTCTCATCAGTCACTGATGTTAATGCTGGTGAAAATGAAGCAGAGTTGGGGGGTGCAGAGGTTGAATCTGACACAGAGATTGGCATCCAGCCACCCCTTTCTCTTTCCACGGACATAGCCAGTAGGCCTATGACTACACAGTCCACTGACCCCACAAATATAAGGCAGGTGGAGTGCGATGAGATTGAGCAGGGAAGTGTGGCTACTGTGACTTCAGTTCCTGTTGAGTCTGGCAGTAGCCAAAGTGTTGGCAAGGTGCCATGCAGGAGGGTTGACAGAGGTGCTTGGAGGGGACCTGCTGTCCCTCCTCCACCTGCTGCAGGTGTCTCTTCCTGTGTTGCACAACATATGTTTAGGGCCATCACAGAGGCACAGGCACTTTCAGAAAGGTGCTCCAGGTAAATGCTCAGTTTTGTGGATGTGGCACAATCTGACATGCATGTCCCTGATTCCCTGGATTGGATGAATGGCACATTGGAATGAGGGGTATCTGTGATGGACCGAGTGGTGTCCACCAGGGAATGAGCAGTGTCTGTGATGGAATGTCTACTGGGAAGGGAATGGCATCCTCATAGGCTTAGGTCAGCCACAACATCTGCTGATAGCCAACATGGCCGTTCCTGATCACACTCCCATAGTGGCAGTACTTCTGGTGGCCTATCAGTGAGTGTGCTGTCCACACTCAGATGTGAGAGGCTGTGGGATTGTGGTCCTGGGTGTTCCTGTGAAGGGAGCATGTTCAGCAGCCATAGGTCATGCTCAGGTAGCAGCACTCCATCTGACCTTGGATGCACAACCAGTTTTTGTGGTCAGAGGCAACAACGATGTGTCACCTCTGCCATGCACAGCTCATACCTGTGCAACATACCAAGATGCAGAGCTAGCACTGACCTTGTCTGTGTTCATGCAGGCTCTCACACACCACTTTCACATGGAGGACCCTTACAGACACACTCCCAGCCTGCCTGCTTCCATTTCTCCCTCACACACACTCACCAACCTTTTGTGTTAGCCTAGGCCTCCTGACTCCCCCCCCCCCCTGTACAAATTATGATAACTGTGCCATATCCCTGTTTTCTCTCTTCTGGATTCAGGAATACAAAAGCTTTGTGTCTGATGCACAGGGTGCATAGGTACATTATTGGCTACTAAATCTGCATTTGTGTTGTTGAACTGATAATTGTACCTGTCAGTTATATTTGCCTTATTAAATGATACAGTGTATAGCATCATCATGACAGTACTTTCTTGTGTATTCTCTTGTAATGGTTGTGAAGTCAGGAACTGCCATGTGTGTCATTACTTTGTAACCTTTCTCTGTAATGTTTTCTAGTACATACGTATGGTGCACATCATAAGACATGCCATCACATTCAGATCTCAGGATTGTATGACAAAACTGTAGTCAAACTCATCAGAACAGAAATACAGTATAATGTTCTCTTTTGCAGGAACCTCACCAGACACATGCAGTAGCTGGACAGACCACATGGCTTTCTTATCAAGATAACACAGGGCTTACTAACCATGACATGATGCATGTGGGTAGATTAAAAGACACGCCACTGTCATCTGTCTGGTATCAAATTGCACTGTAACTGTTATTCTAAGCCTATTAATTTTGGTTTAAGCACTTGGGCTTCAAGCCAGTTGTCTTACATTAAGGAGGTTTGTAATCTACACTATGGTGGGATGAGAGGATAGCCTCTGCCCTTTTGAGCTGGGAATGTCTGGTTGAGTGCTTATTTTAGCTGTCATTCTAAGTCTGTTTGTTATGGTTTAAGCACTAGGCTTCCAAATCAGTTATTTTACGTTAGGAAGATTTGTGGTGTAAACTCCAGTGGCAAAGGAGGATAGCCTACACACTTCTAAGCTGGGAATTGCTGGTTTAAGGCTTATTGTGTCTGTTATTCTGAAAATGTCTTAGTTCTGGTTTAAGCACTTGGGTTCCAGACCACTTATTTCACACTAGGACGGTTTGTTGTCTACACTCTTGTTTGGAGTATCCTACTGAATTGCTGCTTTATTTAAATTGTTTGTTCTTCTATTGTGATTGCAATTTTCTGCACTTTGGATTTCTAGTACTTCTGCATTGCATAGCATAGGCTCGAGTTTGGGCTTGCTAAATCTCAACTGTTTGGTATCACAGGAGAACTAATACCAGCCTTCTTACATTAAGAAGGCCCCCTTGTACCCTTGTGGCAGAACTGTGCATCCCAAAAAAAAAACATCTGAGTTGGGATTGCTGGAATAAGGCTCACTGTTGGCCTTTCCCTTTGTTTACTTTTTTAAAATAGTTTAACTTCACTTGTATTCCAGCATTTTGTTTTGGGCTGTTTGCACTCAATTTACCTTAGCTGCTCAGAGCTTGCAGTCCTGCCTTGCAAGCAACTCAGTTGTGCATTATTAAACATTGACACATTTTTGTAACCCTAGCCCTCCATAGCATAGACACATTTTGTTAGTATTACACCAAAACCTGGTCCATCTAACTCACTCTCCACTAGTTACTACAGTATATACTTTTCTTAATGGATGGACAGCTTCCCACCACTTCTCCAGGCAGCCTGATTTACATGGGCATCCTGAGGCAAGAGAGCAATTGCCTCATGTATACTGACAACCAGTTACTGCTAAAACCGACTAATACAACATGTGAGAACTGTATGTATAATATGAATTTGGAATCTGTTCTCTCACACAACACCAAACCAGATATCAAACATGTTATCAGCACACACAATTCAACTCTTGCACATAAGCTTACAATACATACACCAACATACGTGGAGGTACTCGCTAGAAACCTAACTAATGATTGGAGACCTCCCAAGTGCAAACCTACTGCACACAGTACAGATCCAACAGAATCCAGTAATAATAATAGTACATGCACTAGTATCTCAGCCAATAAGCCCCTCAGCCAAAACACCTCAAAACCAAATGTCTTGCTGATAAATGACTCCATAATGAGACGAAAAGATGTCCCTCTCACCAGGCTGGACAAGGAGGTCATAATCAGTCACCTGTCAGGTGCCAGGGTCCATCAGATCATGCATCCACTCAAGACTCTCAACCACAAATACGGTTATGACTCTGTCATAGTCTATGTTGCAGTAAACACTGAAGATATACCTCACTGTACTATATGAAGGTATTTGCCTGCCCCATAGTGGCCTTTGTAGACAATGTCACAACAGCTAAAGTCCCAAATGTAAAAGAATCCACTACAGACAAATTGAAGGTTATGCTGTTTAATGCAAGAAGTATAAATCAGAAACTGCCCTCCCTTGAAGAACTCCTTACCTTGGAAGATGTCATGTCTGTGCAGTCACACATACATGGTTCAAGGCCACCAAATGCACCCTGGCCATGCAAGGATACAATTTCTTTCACATGTTCACACATCATAACAAGCATGAAAGAATGAAAGGCAGAGGTGTATACATTTTCATTAATGACAAATAAACTCAGGACTGGTCAAGTATTATGACTCCATAGCGCTACTCCAAGTCCAGCTAACTGTATGCAAAACCCCCCTCTATGTCATTGTTAGCTACACTCCTTCACTAGTAACCATGAGTACCACTCTACCTACTTGTACCTAATCAAGTCACTCACTAAACAGCCAAATGCCTTGGTCATGTCCAATTTCAACAATCCTTGCATCGATGTGGAGTCATATATATGCACAAACACACTCACTCCAAGGTTCCTAGACGTTGTTAATACACATGTTGTGCAACAGATAGTCTGCACCCCCACAAGGGGTTTGAATGTCAGTACTGACCAACATAGTGGTTCTCTGCACTAACCACTCTGTGTTGGCCTCCTGGTCATGTCAGATCACAATTCAGTTTTGCTCACATTCCAAATCACACCCAACACCCCCTCAAGAGCAAAAAGGATGAAACATTTATCCAAAGCAAACTACAGGTTCCTAACTAATTTCATAAAGAGTTACAAACCCCCTGCTACCACTGTTAATAATGATTGCTATACAGAGGTGTACACAAATGGCCTGTATAAACAGCTATACAAATGTATCAAATCAGCTGAACATGAACGGATCAAAACAAGTTCCTCACAGATAACAAGCCACCCTGGTGGGCATCAAGCATACATAGGTTATACAACAAGTGGAAGAAAGTAATGTCTAAGAACAAAAGGGAACTGACTCAGCAGAAGAAGGACACCCTCCACAGCTTGAACAAAGAAATTAGCTATCTTAAAAAGTCCTCTAAAGTCACATAAAAACCAAAAGTAGCATCCCTAGCTAAAGATTCTTTAGCAACATCGGAAATCTAAAAGTGAAGACCCAGCTTTGTGCCGAACTACTAGTGGATGGTAGCAGTCATAATGATCCTGAGGACATCACCAAACAGCTACCAGACAGTTTTGGGCAACTTCATCCACCAGTCCCCACCAGACATACCTCAAAGCATACTTGTAAACAGTCCTCTACCTAGTATCTTCCTATGAATCTAAGGTGACTTCTTCCTGAGTTCAGGCAATGTCTGATCCTGGCCTAGTGGGATGGTTGTATATGCAATCATATGATATAGCTGATTTCATCAGCATTGTCTGTTGAGCATATGGTGATAACAGTATCCTGCATGCTGGTATAAAAGGATCTCTGTAATGTCAAGTAACATCTGGCACACACACATGTACACACTTGACTGCAGTGAGAACAGAATCCCCTACCTAAGTACACAGACTACAGAAAACAGTACTATATGCAAGCACCACAACACATGTCTGACTTTTACATCTCTGCCAGACAACTTATAATGAATGACATCAGCAGGCCATGCGGGAGACAAGACTTTGGAAGGGCTGCATGAAATTAATATGTAGGCTTCTGCAAGTATAAAAAGGCTAGCAAGCCATGCCATTGGAGAAGTAACTGTAAGATAGCACAACTACTCTGCTGAGTAGAGTCACACTCACCTGGTTGACTGCTGTGAAAAACAGAACCCCTAAGTATAGAGACTGTAGAACTCGATACTTTATGCATGTGCCACAGCACAAATCTGACTGTTACATCGCTGCATGTGAAAATATGGAAGATGACATCAGCAGGCCATATGGGGGAACAACAGGTTGTGAGGCCTGCATAGGCACATAGATTTATAGGTGCATATGAGGCCACTAGCCTAACTTTATAGTATGCCCTAGGTGTGTAGAAGCCGAAAACACAAACACCCTTATTGAGCATAGTTGGATGTTTGAGTTTAACAGAGCAAGGCTGTTAGCACCACCAACTGGCCCTGTCCATGATGAAGCACACAACATTATATATTTCACTTTGTAGTGTGGTTGATATATGTGTGTAGAGAATACTGAGCCCCCAGAGTAGTATTGTTTGGAGGGGTGGACAACACATGTATGTATTATGAATACAAGATGTATACTGAGAATGTGCTCTGAAAATTGAACATATTTACAGAGGATTAGCTGAAATTTAGACTGTCACCTCCAGAGAAAAAGGTGACAACTACTTAATCATGTTGCATAACCAATTGGACCAAAGCAAGTGTGTTAAGTAAACATGCTTGCAACATGTAAAGCTATGTATGGAACAATTTCTTTTTTTGGAACAGATGTCCTTTTTTTTGGAGACAGAGAGAAGAATGTTGGGGAAGAGACATAGGTACATCTGGGGCAGGTAAGTTAGCAAGATGAAGAAGAATTGTTGACAGGCAGGACATACAAGACAAGACACAGGTATGGTGAAGAACACAAGAGGTGGGTGAACACCATGGTTAGGGTAAGGGTGTGGACCTTGCAAGCCCATGTACATAAAACTGGGTGACAGTGAGAATCAAGTCCTCACCTATTGGACTGAAATCACTGTCACCTAACTCCACCGATGGTTGCAATATCTGACATATGAGTCTCCTTCTGTTATTCAGCACAATAATGGAGAGCAGTGCCTCCATCCAGTGTTGGCCTGCACCTACAGTGTGGCTCACAATCCTGTGCACCATCCCCGGAAGTTCTTCTCAGGTGATAAAATTACCTCCTCTGCCACTGCTCCCGGAGGTAACCACAGGTCTGTCCTCTGGGGCAGAAGTACCTGAGAGGCCAGTTAGTGCATGGGCAGCACAAGGTGTTCTACCAGGTTCTGGCTAAGACGTCCTGGGCCTTGGTGTCATAGCCAGTGGAGTGGTAACAGGTGGAACCTGTGGGCCTACCCCTCTGTGCTGTGGAGGAAAAAATAAATAAAAAACAACACATAAAAAGAAAAGAGAAAATAAGGGTTGGGTGAGAGATTGCACAAGTTGTCTTATTACCTGTTTAGGTTGAGGATGGTGGTTTTCCAATTCTGGGTTCTCACTTTTGGATTTGTAGACAGAAGTTTCTTTTGCTTACTGTATAACCTGTTCATGACAGACATGTGTCTGTCCAGGACAAGATAACAGTGCCCCACAGGCTGCTGTAAATGACTCACTATAAAGTCCAGCAACAGCTCACACACACACCACCCCCCATTTGAATACAGTGAGAATAGAACCCCTGCATATCTAAGTAAACACTACAAAACAGAATACTAAACACATGCTTCATAACTCAAGTATGACTTGGAGTGTGACAGACAGCATTTTATAGATGATGACGTCTGTTGAGGACAAGATAACAGTATCCAACAGCCTGCTGTTAAAGGCTCTCTGTAAAGTCCAGCAACAGCCCACTCATGTACACACACACACACACACACACACACACACACACACACACACACACACACACACACACACACACACACATTCACCATTTGACTGCAGTGAGAACAGAACCCATACTTAGCTAAGTACACAGACTACAGAACACAGTAATTAACACATGCACAATGACACAAATCTGATTTTGCCAGGATTGCAGGTGAACTTATAGTAGATGTCATTGGCAGGCCATGTGGGAAAAAAAGATTAGGAGGCCTGCAGGAAATGGATCTGTAGACTTGTGCAATTCTCACAAAACTGGCAAGCCATGTTATTGGAGAAGTAACTGTGGGATACACACTTCTATTCTTCTGTGTGGACACAAAGCTGACTGCAGTGATAATAGAACTCCTACCTATCTAGGTACACAGTCTACAGAAAACAGTACTTAGCGCACACACCATAGCACAAGTCTGATTTTGATGTGACTGCAGGTGAACTTACAGTAGATGACATCTGTAGGCCATATGGGAGCCAACAGGTTGGGAGGCCTGCATGAAATGGATGTATAGGCTTGTGCAAGTCTCAAAAACAGACAAGCAATGCCACTGGAGAAATAACTGTGTGAGTCACACTTTTTCACTTCTGTGTATACACACACACACACACACACACACACACACACACAGACACACACACACACACACACACACACACACACACACACACACACACACACACACACACACACACACACACACAGTTGACTGCAGTGAGAATAGACCCCCTACCTATCTAAGTACACAGACTACAAAACACAGTAATGCACACACCACTGCACAAGTGTGATTTTGTCAGGACTGCAGGAGAACTTATATTAGATGACACCAGCTGGCCATGTGGAAGACAAGAGGTTGGGAGACCTGCACAGCTACATTGCTTCATGGTGTTATCTGACGCTAATAGCCTAATAGCAGTAGGCTGTTTGGAAGCCTAGCTGTGGAACAACACAAATACCCTTACTGAGCATAATTGGCTGTTTCAGTTTTGCAGAGCAAGGCTATGAGAACCACCAATTGCCCCTGTCCATGAGTGAGCACGCAACATTATATATAACACTTTGTATTGTGGTTGATATATGTGTGGAATAAGTAATTAGATGCCAGGGTTGTAGTGCTTGTTTGGAATGGTTGGGGGAGGGGGGGCACAAATGGATGTATTGTAAATATATGACTTATAGTTCTCTTGTGCCCTTAGTTTGCAATGTTTCCACATGTAGTTTTATGTCATCTAAAGGAAATGGGCAATAAAAAACAATAATAAAATATGTATGCAAATCCATAGTGCAAAGAGCATTGGATTTGCGCTATGGTTAACAAAGTGTACAGGCATGTGAGATAGGCCTGTTTGTGCATAGAGAAGCAGTGTGTAAATGCGAGCTGCATTTCTAATGATTGTTACTATATCTCGGTCCCATATCTATACACCAGGCTGGCTTTTCATGATGGCTAAGAGCATTAACTGAATGAAACCATTTTCTATTTTTGGGTATCTGCTTTCTAGGCAATATGTTTTTTTTTTCCCTGTTTCTACAATATTGAGCTTCACACAAATAAGATAAGCTTAGTCAAACTGTTTTTTGGGACTCAGCACATCACACATAATTGGAATTAAAAGAAGACAAAAAGAAAAAAAATACTAAAAATTAAGGAACACGTATACAAAATCAGCAAAACCATAGTAAAAATTGATAGTACACATCACAAATGTCTACATATGTCAGGATTTGAACCCTCACGCCAATACAGATTCAGAAAACAGGGGGAATGTCTTAATCCTCTTTGCCACACAAACAGCTTTGTATCAAAGAAATGAAGTCATTCTTCACAAAACCATCTGCATCAGAATGTACGCTACTGTCAAACCATCAGCTGTAATTTTGTATATTTAATTTTCTTTACTATATTTGAACATAGAGCAGTTAGTGATCACACAACCTGTCATAATGCTTAGAAACATAAAAGCTCTGTCTTACTTTCTGTGTTTTTGATCAATCATTCATCAGTTATCTAACACATGCAGTGTGTCAGCCATTCCATATCATTGGCCTTAACATGTGAGAGGATATTAACTGGGAATAATATGATATGCAGTTGCCAACAAATGAAGTCCAGGTTGGATGTCACAAACACACATATACTGTTCTTTTGAGGGTAGCATAGCTAAGTTACTAATGGACAAATATAAGTAAAATAAGTGTCTGGTGTCACTTTAAGGTACTTTCTGTACAAATCCACCACTACTTACTTGCTTACTGTGCCAAATTAGGAAACATAAGGATATGCCATAATATTACTAAAGAATACACTCTAGGTTCTTACCTTGCAAATGCAGCAGTTGACACACCTTTAGTTCAGGGCTGACCCAGTCTGTTGCAGCAGTACACAGCCGATACATGGGGAGTTAATGTTGTGTGAGTTGCCTGGCATCAATTTTACTATACATATGTGAGTAGGAGAAAGGTATTAGGTCCCTAGGTGGTCAGTGAATGTGCTATGTGTTGTTAACCAAAGCAAGGGCATACTGAGCAAACCTACATCTGCCTACAGGGACAGCAGCTGGGGGTTCCTCCTCTGAGTCCTCCTCTGACTCTGGCTGTGGTGACCTAGACATTGGTGGAGGGATGTGTGTCCCTTCCTCTTGCTAATCATGCTGCAGCCATTTCTGCAGGATCAGATTTTGGAGCATAGAACATACTGTGAATATTTGTATATGTGTGCTTGGATTATACTGCAGGACTCCACCAGATATATCTAGGTACTAGAACTGTGACTTCAGAAGCCCAAGCACATGCGTTATGATGTTTCTAGTTTGAGCATGTGCCATATTATGGTGTTCTTCCATGGGTGTGTGTGCACTTGTGATGGGTGTCATTAGCCACAGTTCCAGGGCATTCCCCAGTAAATGGCCATGTGGTATGCCCCCCTAGCAAACATCTGGTACAGCCATGATGTGTGCCAGATAAGGGAGTCATAATAACTGTCAGGGTTGCCAGCAGACACATTCAAGATATTTCCCTGGGCATTGCATACATCTTAACATTTGATGGAGTGGTACCGCTTGCAGTTAATATAGATTCTACCCTGCTCACCAGGTGGTCCCTTAATGTGTACATGAGTGCAATCTTTGGCACCCAGTAATTCAGGGTAGTGAGTCACGTGGTAAAACAGTTCCATATTGCTAGCCCTCTCTTCCGAACTACGGGTGAAAAATATCTGCTCCCTTTCCTGTATGAGCATAGCATGCAGAAATTGGTGGAGGATCCTGGAGGCTGATGCCTGTCACACACCAATCATATCCCCAGTTGGTCTTTGAAAAGTACCAGTAGCTAATATTCTAAGGGCTACACATACCTTAGTTTCCACTGGGATGGTTTCCCCTTGGTTAGCTATATGTATGAGTTCAGGGCAGCAAAGCTCACAGAGTTCTTGTAATGTGTCCCTGTCCACCCTGTAGCACTCTACCATCTCTAGTTCATGTAGCACATGGAAAGTTACCCTGGGCCTGGACACTCTTCTTCTTCTTGGCTTAGACCTATTGTCAGCAGCACCCGCAGCATTGGCCTCAGCCTCTAGCACATACAGATGTAGAATAGCTGCAGCAGCCCCTAGAATTATGTCAGTTAACATTTCCTTGTCACTACTCCAGTGGTATTGAAGGATTGAGGAAAAAACAGAAAGGAGGCTACATGGATACTTTATACATTGTTGAATAGCTTCACCATGTTGGATTGGTTGATTAACATGCAATTCACCTGCTTATGCTATAACACCTGCTGCTTTCTCAGCAGTGTGCTATATACACCTCCGTGCATTTATGCACACCTTTGCATAAATAAGGCAAGAATAGGCAAAATAGTTATCTCCTCCATTCTCGTGATATCACACAAACATGGAGAATAAAAAGTGAAAGAAAAGTTGCACACCCTGTAGTCAAACCCAGTACCATCTATATACCAACCCGAACACATACATGCACTGCCACAGGAATAGTTACATAACAACCCAAAGAAACCATGTCATTCCTTCCTCTGATTCTCATGGTTACATTAAGAGCCGTATATCACTAACAATGGCAAAGTAAAAAAAAAATCAAACCGGACAGAGACCATACATTTTAACAACCAAATAATGAGGATGACACAGATCTTGGGAATTGTACACTGCTTACATGCACTTTTACCCTTCAAATCCCTACATGTTCACCTTTGCAAGTGTAGCCTGACGCACCCCCTGATATCAGCATTGACTGTTGTCATGCAGTCAACATGGTCACTGTGGAAGGGCCTACACAAAGTGAACATATAGTTATATCAAGAACCACCACAGCAATGCCCAGATTTCCTCTGAGATACTGCACAATGGTACCGCCTATACTCAGCCAACAGATATTGCCAACATACTGGCTGACAGATTCAGTGCCAGTTTTACCCCTCTCTCTCCCCATAAATGACCAAGCACAATACTTGAAGAATGCCAGGCACCCAGCATTACTGCAGCACAGGTTAAAGCTGCATTGTCCAAGGCCAAGAATACAGCTTCTATGGGACACAATAATATCCCTGGCTGTGTTCTACATGAACTACAAAGCAAACTGGCACCACATCTGTGTGCCCTGTTCAGTCACAGCTTCACCTCAGGCTTTGTCCTTACTGAATGGCGCACTGCTATAGTCATCAAAGGGGCAACAACTACAGACCCTGGGAATTATCTCCCCATTAGCCTGACAAGTCTGATATGTAAAGCTATGGAACACATCATCATGGACCTGATTAACAAAGATACAGGAAATCTCCAAACTCCAGACCCCATGCAATTTGGCTTTGTGAAAGGGAGATCATGCCTGCTCAACCTGGTTGACTTCTTTGAGTCAGTCACCAGGGCTGTGGATGAAGGTAAGGCAGTACATACAGCCTACCTCAATCTGGCAAAGGACTTTGATACCATTCCTCAGTGGGGAATTATTGATAAACTCACCAAACTAGGCATCAACCCCTATATCGCTAGGTGGGTTGCAAACTGGATCACAGATAGAACACACAGTGTGAAAGTAGCAGACTCCAAGTCAGACTGCCGACCAGTCACGAGTGGAGTCCCACAGGGATCGGTCCTGGGTCCTGTCCTGTTCAGCATCTACTTTTCAGAAGTCAAGGCCAAAACAAAGGGACTTTGGCTGACCAGTTTCACAGATGATTGCAAGCTGGGAGCCATTATTAACTCCCCAAGTGATGCAGACATCCTACAGAAAAGCCTCACTGAGACCAATAACTGGTGTCGAAACCATGGCCTTAAGCCTAATGCCAAAACATTTGCTCTCATCCCCTTTTGTAAAAACTCAGTTCCCACTAATCACCACATCGATAGGAGCCCACTGAACACTGAAGATTTTATAAGAGATCTGGGGACGCAGGTTGACATCACCCTCTCCTTCGACCACCACATTGCCACTGTGGTCAGAAAGTCCTTCTATGTGACACATCTCATTACCAAGGGTTTTGCATCCAGGAAGAAAGAGGTCATCATCTCTTTCTACTCTTCCCTCTTTAGACCAATCATCGAGTATAATGCCCAATTTGCCATGTAACTCACTAGACACCTACGACAGCTGGAGAGGCCACAGAAGTACCTCACAAGGAGGATCCTAGGCATTAAACACATGTCCTACATGGACAGATTCAAAAGAGTCCAGCTATTCTCTGTCTCATTTCTCCTACTTAGAGGCAATCTCTGCTTGACTTACAAAGCCATGTCTGACCCAGCTCTGTTAGAAATGCTACATCTAAATAAATCCCAATCCCTCTGCACCACATGCTCCAGAGACCTCAACTTCATTACCACAATCAACAGAACATGCTGGAGGGACAGGTTCCTCACCCAGAGACTGCCCATGCTCTCGAATAGATTTCCCATGCATGTCAAGCAGAGCACCTTGCTGACCCTCTTCAGGAGAAATCTTGATGAGTGGATGGGTAATAGAAAGTTCACCCTGGGGATCATTCCAGTGGCTCTACTTGATAAAGGCACTAGGAACTAATGCTGGGTGGCACTATGCCAGAACACTTCTATGGGCTTGGCTTGTAAAGGCTCGAGGGCCATTAGCCTAGTACACACCTATGAACCTATGTGTTCCCATTAACAGTGTTGTCCTGGTGGCCAAGTGGTTACTTACAGTGAGTTTAATTGTGATCCAGGATTCGTTATTTTTGGTCTTTCATAGAAGTGTGTTTGTTGACTTGTGATTCGGGTAAGTGTACTTTTAATGAATGAAAGTAGACCCATATATATATATATATATATATATATATATATATATATATATATATATATATATATATATATATATATATATATATATATATATATATATATATATATATATTTATGTATATATATATATATATATATATATATATATATATTTATGTATATATATATATATATATATATATATATATATATATGAATTTACCATTGTTATTCTCTTCTTCTTATAATTGTTTTTTCCCCTTATATATAAATTTTCCTCCTCATTCTTCCTTTATTCTCCTCTCCCCTGCCCCACTCCCTCAGTGAAAAACTTTTTGACTATCATCTTTTACTAATAGTTAGAAAATCATTCTACCATACTCATCCGATTAGAACAAGCATATCCTCTAGAGCTAATGAATTTAGAATTTCTCCCATTCTTCCCTCAATAGACCCAAAAAGAATGCAGACTCCATTGGCATGCATCTGAACAAATACCTTGTCCCAGCTGAAAGGTCCCAATGTTTCCTAACCAAAAATAAATAAAATAACAGGACTAAACTACTTTAGTAACCCAGATAAAGTAATATCCACTTCACTTTATCTTACATCATACAGGTTCTGCGTAGTGACCTTTGCTTAACCTTCCAAGATATGAAAGACCCTGCCCTGCTTGACCACCTTCACCTTCAGAAGACTAGTAATTCTAGGAAAACTCAGTCTAAAGTGCTTAAGCTTCATAATACTACAAATAGGAAGTGCCTGCTGCTACAACAGATATCTGATGTAACATATCTGTTACCTACAGCAGACTTAATTTGCATGTCACACACAGCCATATGACAAGCACTTTTAAAGTCAGGTCTCTATGACTGAATAAATATTTCCAAAGTCACACCTGGGGTATGTAACATGGTTCTTCTCGACTGTATAGCTAATGTATTTAAATGTTTACTGGACTGTTGTGTCTGTGCTTCATATTGCTTATCTAGACTGATTGTCTGGTAATAACATCTTGCATAGCTTTGATTCCTGTAGATTGATCAAGCTGATCCTGAAGAAATGAGATGCTAGCCACACCTAAATACTACCACATAACGTAGAGATACATTTTTTTATTGATCTTCAGGATACCACTGAACACCATTGTGTTTTCCTTTCCCCAATCTCACTAGATTTGGTACATGTCCCACCCACAGAACTCTTACACATAGGCCTATTTTGCTTAAGCTCCAAGAGTTTACAGACAAGTAAAGAGGTCTTTTTCATATACAAGAATATGGCCATACCCCATGGCATAGACAGACAGATACAAAGAACCTTGTGTGTGCCAGTCAATGAATGACACTTTCAGTGTGTACTGAATGATTAATGAAATTTGGGTGAAACAACTTTCGCCAAAAGTGGAGTTATCTTTTGGCTACTCTGTTGTGTAACATTGGAGTAGGAATATTTATGTACATGTGGTATGGTGGGCGCAAGAAGGATTGCCTCCCTGCAAAAAAAAAAATATACCCCATGGCTCACTGAAAGTTGTTATTGCTGTATTTTTTCTATTTATCAGCACTCAATAAAAGAGTTATCAATCAATCAACATGATTCTGTCTGTAGGAAGGGGATAAATAATTCCCAGTCTTCCTGTCATATAATGAAGAAATTATTTTAAAAAATACACGGTTTCTTTTCCCTTACTTTTGACTGGGATTTCACTTTCTTTTATCAACACCTTCTTGCAAAATAGATTCTAAAGGTATCTTGAATTTCCCTCATGAAAGAAGTCCAAATGAAGATTATGCAGAAAGGCATTTATTACTCCTCTGTATGTATTTTGAAAACTATATGCAAATGTATATCCATCTTTCATGTTTTATGTGATGATTTTCTTTATGGCAGTCCCATTGTTTTATTTTGCCTTTCTTCTGTTTCATTATTTTGTATATTTTAAAAGATGACTTTGTCTATTCAGTTACAGCATTTGAAAGTGGTATGCTTTTCTGATTACAGTTTTCAGATGTAATTTTAAAGTACATGCTATTAAAGAGTTTAAGAAGAAATCTACATTTTCATTTGCAGTTTACCTCTGATGTAGAAGCTTCCTCTGTTTCTAAATGCGATAAGCTCCCGAAATACATAAAATCACCATCACTGTTAATTTGTTTGAAAATGATAGTTTACCTGCTGTCAAAGACAGGCTTCTACAAATATTTTCCTCTGGGACTCATGGGTCACATAATTAACTTTCTTAATATTGAAGCAGCTGCAGGCATTGTTTTCAGGCTAGCAGAAGTAATTACAGATAAATTACTCAACAGAACTCATTGTTTTCCATAAAGGTGCATGAGTTTGAAACAGGGCACATTCTGTGCCATCTTTGTACAACTAAAAATGAAAATGAGTCTTAACAACTCAAGTCCTTGCAGCAATGTAATAACCATATTCTTATTAATTTCATGTTTGCATCACTGTTTCAAAATATCTTGCCAAAAAGGTTATATTTAGTGCATTAAACATGGCTCAAAATTACCTTAACTATTTCTGTGCAGTATAGAACTTGCTTGCCACTACAGTCATGATAATGCAGATATTTGCTTTTTTTTTTGCAATGCAGAATTCACAAACATAGAACCAGGTACACATTAAATAAATGAACACTGTGGGATGTTATGGCAAAGAGTAAGTAAACAATCATAGAAAGCTGTCTCTGTACCAGACTGACAAAGGCCCATTGTTGCACTGGTTCAATTTATTTCTTTATTTTATTTATTTATTTATTTTTACTGTTGAGCTTGATTAACAACAGTACATTATCATCAGAATGTCTTTATTTCTGCTTTGTAGTTATCTGCAGTATCTACATTCTATTTATTTTAATAGCTAGAAATATGTTGTGGTATACTTGAGTAACATCTGGTTTACCTAACAATCTGTGACTAGTGGAAGGTTAAAACAGTTTTTGTTTTCTATTCAAAATATATATTCTTTTTCCTTTATTGATCATTTATCACTTTTAATAAGGTAGAATTATTCTAACATTGAGTTTAATTTATAAGGAATCAAAGTATGATGTAACTTAGTAATGACATATGGACTGTGGAATGACAGTTCCTTTCACAAATAGTGTTCTGCTGCAAATATGTCATAGTATAAATTAGTGAAGGGAATTAATGCTGAGAGTTGCTAGCCAACAGGTGGTGTAAACCTTGTCTCTATTTGATTGTCATTGTTAAAGTGACACCCCAACCCCATGTGCAAACATGTGAAAAAGTGGCTGGATGGATGCATTTGCTTTGCAGCTATATATTACTGCAGAGTAGAATGCTTATTTGCATACAGTTATCCTGCTTTGAGTCTATTCCTAGTTCTTAAGGTTAAGGACCTCCATGTTGATGGGACCACTTGCATGCCATACTGTAATGGCAGACAGCTAAGAGTTATCTTCACAGTAACTCTGATGCTTATGTCTCACATTCTGAAAATGCCATTGTATCCTCTGATGTTTAGTGCTGCAAGTGCAAAGTTGATCATATCTCAGAATGCATCCTCAGCACCTGAGTTCTAGGTCTGCAGCATGGCAAACTAACACGCTTTGCTAAGTGCTTCCCTAGTCCAAGCCCTGACCATAACAGTGCTTAGGGTTGATTAAAAAAAAAGCTTGTTGAAGCTACCCATTTGCTGTTATGATGAGGTCTTATGACAAGGACTGAAAATAAAGAATGCCAGCCAATGAAGAACAGTGGCAAAAAGTAAGACAGTTTTAAGAGCAGTTAGAACATCATCAATCTGACACACATAAATGGGAAGCATGGCAAAACTCATCTCTTTCTAATACCTCACTTTACTGTACTTTTTAAACTACTATACCTACTTCTAATTGGAACAACCAAATTACTATTCCATCACTACTTCTCTATTAATACTCAAACTTGCTTAGCTCCTCTAATACCTCACTCTATTGCATTCCCTAAATTATTCCTACCTATTTTACACACCACTCTTCTATCTGTAAAGTCTCTGCTCAAGGCTAGTAAATTTAATGGTTTTGAATATCAATACAAATGTCATTGTATACACACACACATATATATATCTATCTATATATATATATATATATATATATATATATATATGTGTGTGTGTGTGTGTGTGTGTGTGTGGAAGCTTGAGCTTTCAAAACTTTGAAATCCATATTGTCGAGAGCATAACAAAGAAGTTTTAAAAGTTCAAAACTTCAATAAAAAAAAATTACATTTATGCAGGAGGAAAGCCCCCCCCCCCCGCACCATCCACACCCCCTGTGAATTAAATATACCAACTCCAAGGTTGCACTGCAGTGTAGAGAACACTAAATATCCCATTCTGTGCTGTATGGTGATCTCCATTTAAACTGTTCAAAGTTTCAAAACTTCGATCTTATGGTCTCAACCATATGACGTTCGAAGTTTTGAAACTTTGAGCCTCCAAAGTAGAACAATTTATCTATCTATCTATCTATCTATATCTATATATATATATATATCTATATATATATATATATATATATATATATATATATATATATATATATATATATATATATATATATATATATATATATATATATACACATACATCTATATATATATATATATATATATATATATATATATATATGCCTTTCAACTTTTTTGCTGAATTCTAGACAAATCTAAAAATAATGGGAAACAAAGGCTCAACACCAGATAATTTACATTTTGGCTTAATTCATTTAAAAAGTTAATAAAATGGCAAGTTTTACTTCAAGATGAATTTTCAGAACAATAAGACGTATTTAACTTTAATGTCTGGCATTATTAAATGACTGTAATTTTAAGTAATTTACAAGAAAATCAAAATTTTGTCATACATAGAACCAACATATGCAGGACATTCTGAAAAATTAGGAACATCTGAAAGATAAATAACTTGCAATTAAATGATCCTTTGTAGCAGTGAATCTTTTCAGTGGAGGTCTGGAGAGAAAAGCTCCAATGTATCATATTTAATGCAATCAATATTTACAATAACAAACATTATGCAGCTTCAGTGAATAGATAGTCTAATAGTCAGTATAACTTGCCTTGAGAGGCATATATATATATATATATATATATATATATATATATATATATATATATATATGTATATATAGAGAGAGAGAGAGGGCGGGAGAGAGGTAGATAGATACATAGATAGATAGGTAGATAGATACATAGATAGATACATTGATAGATAGATAGATAAATTGGTCTACTTTAGAGGATTAAAATTTCAAAACTTCAAACATCATATGGTTGAGACCATAAGATAGAAGTTTTGAAACTTTGAACAGTTTAAATGGAGATCACCATAGAGCACAGAATGGGATATCTACTGTTCTCTACACTGCAGTGCAACCTTGGCGTTGGTATATTTAATTCACAGGGGGTGTGGATGGTGCGGGGGGCTTTCTTCCGGCATAAATGTAAAATTTTTTTATTGAAGTTTTGAACTTTCAAAACTTCTTTGTTATGGTCTCGACAATATGGGTTTCAAAGTTTTATAAGCTCAAGCTTCCAAAGTAGAGCTTGTATACAGACTCATATGTTTATAGAAGATTATGTGGCTAGTGGCCCTAGAGTTCTTTTTTGGGTAGTTTGCAGAATGAATGTATGAATAGAGTGGGTCTGTGATCAACACACGGTGCCACCCCAGGTGCGAATTTGTGGTCTCTCATCCAATTATTTATGTTGTGTTTGAATAGGGTCAGTGAGGAGCTCTGTTTTATGTGAGTAGGGAGTCTATTCCAGAGAAAGAGTATTCTCTGGAAAACCTGTCTGTCTCACCAGCATGATCTGTTAATGTCACAAGCCAGGTTGAGTTCCTTAGAATGAGTGACTTTTCAGCCATTTGACTTGTGGATTTGCAGCATTTCCATTTAAAGTATGGTTGGAGATTGCTCTATAGGCCAGGCACAAGTCACCTCTCAGCAGCCTATAAGAAACAGTAAAGTAACAGAGCTTTCAGCCTGTCCATGTAGGTCATCATTCTGAGTCCCTATGTTTTCTTAGTGAGAAACCTCTGAGGTTTCTCCAGCTGCTGCAGGGGTCTGGTGAGGTACATGCAAAAGGGTACATTGTACTCTATTAGTGGTCTGATGAGGGTCGAGTACAGTGGTGTTATAACATCCCTTGACCTGGATGCTATGTCCTTGCTTATAAGGTGTGCTATGTAGAAGGCTTTCCTTACCACTGTGGAAAGATTTCTGTCAACCTATATTCCCAGGTTTTGCACCACTGAGCTGGAGCTTGGGGGGTTCTGTCAGCATTGTAATTTGTAGGGAATTCCATTTTGCCAAAGGGAATAATAATTCTTTTTTTTTTTTTTGCATTTAGTTTTAAACCATGGCTTTGGCACCAGTCTATTGTTTATGTTAGCCCTTCTTGTAACATGTTGACATCATTGGGGAACTCAGTGATTGCTCCCAGTTTGCAATCATCAGTGAATCTGGTGAGCCTAAGGCCATCTATTTTGTCCCAGATTTGTGAGAAATAGATGTTAAAAAGTAAGGGGCCCAGCACAGACCCCTGTGATACTCCAATGGTGACAAGTCTACTGGTGGAGGTGGAGTCACCAATCTTAATAGAGTGCATTCTGTTGTTGAGCCAATTGACTACCTATCTAATAACATAAGTGTTAATCCCTATCTGGGAGAGTTAACATAACAGTGCCAGAGTGGGAAATTGAGTCAAATCCCTTGGCAAGGTCATGAAAGGCTGTGTTCACTGTCTTAACTTTGTTCATGGCTTTGGTGACATTCTCAAATAGTTTACCAGGTTTAATAAGCATGATCTATCTGGGCTGGGTCCAGTGTTTGGAAGTCGTCTATGTCTTTGTTGATAAGGCCCATGATAATTCATTCCATGGCCTTGCAGATGAGGCAGATTAGATGTATGGGACTGAAGTTCCCAGGGTCAGTTGATGCCCTCCCCTTTTGCAGGTGGATTACTGTTGCTGTTCTTCATTATGCAGGAACATAGCCAGCTCTCAAGCTATGATCAAAGAGAATGCCTAGTTTTAAATTGTTTAATAAACAAACTGGGATATTATCTGGTCCCACTGAGGCCATACTTTGGCCTTGGCAAGTGGTGGGATGGCCTGTTCTCTAGAGATACTAGGCAGAGGGCTGGTGTCAGGTATGTTTTGGGATATGGTAAGTGAGGATAGGGAGTAAAGTTTGCATTGAATTTGTCAGATAGCTAGTTGGCAATATCTTCTAGCGTAGTATGATTAAGCCCATTTACAGCTAGTTCAGCACATAGCTGGGAATTACCTTTTAGACTTCAGACTAGCACTTGCTCTAGAACCTGCTGGAAGGCACTAGGAAGCCTGAAATTGATACAAGCACTCAACTCTCCTTGTCAATAAGGAGAAATTAATCGTAGGCACTAAACAGCCTATAATTGCAAAGTACCTTGTAAAGGTAAGGGAAAACAGCTTTTATACTTTACAAAAAAAGCACCTAAACAGGCATGTCCAAGGGTCAGCTTCCAGTGATTTCTCCTGTCCACCTGGTGAATCCGGGCATACTGGGGTAATGTGGCAACTGCCTCATGTACACAGACAATCCTCTCATCCTATCACACAACACTACAAACTGCGAGAGATGCACTTACATAGCCAAACTTGAAGCAAAGCTCTCTCCAGCCAAGATTGAGCTAGACAGTCAAGAGGAGAAGGTTAAAACCTGCACTACACCTCAAGCAACTCATAGCCCTTCAAAACCCACATCATCAACACCCACACATAGCAACACTAAATCCACATATGCGGAGGCCCTTAACATTAACCTGCTCAAGCAACAAGGACCTCTGAAGCTGAAATGCAAACAAACACCAGTCACAACCAAAGTGACACATAGCTCACAACACCAGTGTGCCAACCAACAACAGCCCCTAAGGCAAGACAATGTACCCAACACTTTAGTCATAGGTGACTCTTTAGTCAGGCACACTGATGTCCCACTCACCAGAATGAACAAGGAGAAAATTACAGTCAGCTGCCTGTTGGGTGCCAGGATCCACCACATAATGCATGCACTCAAGTCACTCCACAACAAGTACAAATACAACTCTGTCATTGTCCATGCTGGAGTGAATGACTTGAGAAGTACCTCCCTGGACTACATGAAAAGAGACATGGAAGAGCTCTTGGATCATGTGGCCCAGGCAGGTATGACCCTAGCCCTGAGTATCATCCTGCCTTCACCCAGAATGATACCACAGTATAAGGACAAAATGATTGACTTCAACAATTGGCTAAGCTTCTGGTGTCATTCAAAGGGAATCCAGTATCTGTCTGCCTGGGAAGACATGATCGACAAACCATGATGCTTTGCCAGAGATGGTCTGCACCTCTCACCCTGGGATTCAGGTTACTGGCTAAAGCTCTTCCCACCCCTACAGTGCCTTTTTAGGCAAAGTTCAAAGGATAAAATCACCACCGTAACAGATACAAGCATGCAAAATCTGAAGGTAATGCTACTCAATGCTAGAAGTCTAAACCTCAAAATGCACTTTCTTGAGGCACTCTTAAAAATGGAGAAAATCGATATCTGTGCAGTAACTGAGACCTGGTTCAAGGCTCCAGATAGCACCCCTGCAATACCAGGCTACACCTCTTACCACACATTTCGGCCACAAAACCAAGACCAAAACACTAAAGGAGGAGGAGTGTCCATATTCACCAAGGATATTCACACCTCCAGGCTAGTTGCCCAACACAATGCATCTGAAATTCTCCAGGTGAAACTAATGCTAGGTAAGACTGCAATCCAAATTGTAGCTTGCTACAGATTCCCCACCATGCCCCAAGATTCTCACTACACCTTTCTAAACATACTGGAAAATATTAAGCTACAAACAAACACCCTAATACTGGATGATTTCAACTACCCTGCCATTAACTGGGAAAAGTACTCGGGTACCAACTCCTTTTCCCAACGGTTCTTGGAATTCATAAATTCCAATGCCCTGGATCAACTAATCCATTGTCCCACCAGGGGCTCTAATATCCTAGACCTGGTCATTACCAACATGGGAGATAGATGCTCCACACCAGTGGCCACCCCCTCATTGGTCAGGTCTGACCATAAGCAAATCACCCTTGACATCCACATCACACCCACACCCCCCAGTAAGGAAACCTCCTTAAAAAAACTTCTCCAAAGCCAACTTCATGATACTGAAGTCAGAAGTGACAAACTTCATGACACCCATGCAGATGGGATCTGAAAGTTTGACTGCAGAATCCTACACTAAGGCACTGTACGAGCACATCCATTCGTGCATGAATCGTGCCATCCTAAATAGAACCAAGATGCTCTTCTCCAAAAAATGGAAGCCAATCTGGTGGTCCCCTGCTATAAACAAACTATACAACAGAAGGAAGAAAATGTTGCAGAAAAAAAGGAAAATCCCAGGATGCAAAAAGCTCCCTCACCAGCCTTGGTAAGAAGCTGAGATCCCTCATAAAATCCTCAAAAGCTAGTTGCGAAAATAAAATTGCCAAAGATTCCAAAGACAACCACAAGGCATTCTATAGTTTATGTCAAGAATCTAAATGGCAATGCTCAGATCTGCTCTGAGCTCCAACAGAATGGCATTAAATATACTGATCCCAAGGATATTGCCAATATCCTGGCAGATCGATTTAGTGCCAACTTCACCCCCCTCTCACCCCCTAAAGGGCCCATCTCAATACCAAAAGTTTGTCAAATTATGGTAATCACGGCCACAGAGGTAGGAACCGCACTCTCCAAAGCTAAGAATACAGCATCCATGGGACCAGATGACATCCCAGGCTGTGTACTAGATGAACTACAAAATGAACTGGCACCTCACCTAAGTGTCATGTTTAATCATAGCCTCACCTCAGGCTTCGTGCCGACTGAGAGGCGCACAGCTACAGTTATCCCACTCCACAAGGGGGGATCCACCTTGGATCCCGGGAACTACAGTCCCATCAGTCTGACAAGCCTGATCTGCAAGGGCATGGAACGCATTATCATGGAACTTATAAACAAACACATTGGCAACCTTCAAACACTGGGACCCACCCATTTTGGGATTGTGAAGGGCCGATCTTGTCTCCTGAATCTGATTGACTTCTTTGAATCAGTTCCAGAGCTGTGGATGAGGGTAAGGTGGTCCACACAGACTATCTGGACCTGGTCAAGGTCTTTGATACCATCCCCCACTCTGGAGTCATAGATAAACTTACTAAGCTGGGCATAAATCCTTACATCACTCAATGGGTTGCCAACTGGCTTACTGACAGAACCTAGACTGTAAAAGTAGCCGACTCCAAATCCATCTCCAGACAAGTGACAAGTGGAGTACCTCAGGGTTCAGTCCTGGGACCACTCTTGTTTGGCATCTACTTCTCTGAAGTACAGGCCAGCACTAAGGGATTCTGGCTAACAAAGTTCACAGATGACTGCAAACTGGGAGCCATTATTAAATCCCCAAATGATGTGGATATTCTACAAAAGAGCCTTACAGAAACAGATGCCTGGTGCCAGAGCCATGGGCTGAAGCTTAATGCAAAGAAATGTATAGTTATCCCCTTTGGAAAAAAAACATGTACCCATGAATTACCACATAGGTGGCAGTACACTAAATATCAAAAGTGTGATGAGAAACTTAGGGACACAGGTGGATAGTGGTCTCACTTTCGATAAACACATCGCCACAACAGTCAGGAAATATTTCTATGTGACACACCTTATCACTAAGGGCTTTTCATCCAGAAAAAAGGAGGTCATTGTCCCACTGTACTCATCCCTCATTACACCCATTATAGAGTATAATGCCCCATTTGGTATGTGCCTCACAAGACATCTGCAACAGCTGGAAAGGCCACAGAAATACCTCACTAAAAGAATCACAGGCCTAAAGCAGATGCCCTATACCGACTGTCTAAAAAAAACTCCAGCTATACTCTGTGGCATATCGTCTACTCAAAGGTGATCTTTGCTTAACATACAAGGCCATGTCAAACCCTGAGCTGTTGGACATGCTCCACTTAAAGAAATCCCAATCCCTCAGAGCCACATGCTCCAGGGGTCTAAACCTTGTCATCACAATGAACAAAACATGCTGGAGGGATAGGTTCCTGACCCAGAGACTCCCCATACTCTGGAATAGACTGCCCATACATGTCAAGCAGAGCACCTCCTTGGCCCTCTTCAAAAGGAACCTTGATGATTGGATGGGAGATAGGAAATTCACCCCAGGGATCATGTCAGTCACCCTGCTAGACAGGGGTCCAGAGAAGTAAATATTGTGAAAGGAAATATCCAGGGAATTGTTATGACTAGGCTCTTATAGGCCCTAGGGCTGATAGCCTAGTACCAACCTATGAACCTATGAACCTATGAACCTATGACAGTTAAAGCATGTCTAATGATTTTCCTTGGTTAGGATATGATTTTGTTTTTAATACTTTTTGTTTATCATTTGTGACTTGGAACAAAGCCAATTTTAAGCAGAAGCCTGGGTAGAAATGCTGTAGATGCATGTCTTTGTAAAGTTGGAGGAAACTGGAACACCCAGAGGAAACCCACAGGAATGACATGCAGACTCCAACAGAAGGTATCCCGGCCAAGACTCGAACCAGAGAACCTCTTGCTGCGCTGTCCAACTATAATTTCAGCTTCATATTTTGCTTTAGAAGACTTTACAAGATTTCTAACTTTCTTGTTTAGGGTTAGGAAGGAACACTTCCTCTGGATAGTGATATCCATCTTGCTTTTGGACAACAATTTCTACCTCTTTTTATATAATCAGTTTATACTTGAAGTCCACCATGGTGGTTTGTTTTTATGGGAGGACCTGTTTTTGATCCAGTGGGTACAGCAGAATTTATGCAATCACTTAAGTGTTTTTATATGGCATTTGCATACACTTCTGCATACTGATCATGGATGTCTGCAATTGCGGGTGGTATGAAGCATGTTATAACATTGATTAGTAGACTGTAGTTAGCTTTGGTGAAGTTTTTCATATTTTTTTTTTCCCTGTGAGGGTGCCAGTTCCAGTAGTTACTTCAAGCAAGACTGATTTGTACTCTGGCCTAACCAGGGAGGGCATCATACATGGGGAAGTACAGTGACCCCCCCCATGTTGGTATGTACTATGTCCAGAACATTAGAGCCCCAGTGGGGGTGCAGACTATCTGTTCCAGAGCATTTGTGTTAACAAAGTCCAGAAACCTCTGAGAGAGCTTGTTTTTGCTCATGTAGATTCCCCCAGTATGGAAGGATAGTTGAAATCTCCCATGACTAAGGTGTTTGACTGAATGGTGAGGGAATTCAGTAAATCGAGTTAGGTGGTGTGCTTATCCTGGTTCATGTTCAGGGATCTATAGCTAGCAGTGATGTGGTATTGTACTTTTCCAATACTTAACTGGACATGGAGTAATTTGATGAAGTCATGCTGTTTGACCATTTTCAAAGTATATTTGGATTTAATGAAGATAGAGACACCTCCACCTTTGGTTTCTACTCACTCATTTTGAGGTCTGAATGTGTGGAAGACATTGCAATCTTGCACAGTCAGGGTGCTATTAGTGGCCTTGAACCATGTCTCAGTAACTGCACAGATGTTAGCATCCTCCAAGGTGAGGAGTGCTTCCAGGAAGTGCAGTTTCATGTTTAAACTCCTAGCATTAAGCAGAATGACCCTGAATTTGTCTCAGTTAGATTTTATTATGTCGTTGTTTTGACATTGCCTAAAAAGGCACCATGGGGGAGGAAAAGGCCTTTACCAGTATCCAAAAGCCTAGGGTGGACAGGTGCAGACCATCTCTAGCAAAGCAACGAGGTCTGTATACCATATCCTCCCAGGCTGACAGATACGGGATCCCCTGAATTGACACCAGAAGCTAAGCCAATTTTAGAAGGCAGTCATTTTTTGTTTATACTGTGGTATCGTCCTGGGTGAGGCATTGCCTAAAAAGAGGCACTATTGGGAGGCAATGGCCTTTACCAGTATCCAAAAGCCTAGGGTGGACAGGTGCAGACCATCTCTAGCAAAGCAGCGAGATTTGTCTATCATATCCTCCCAGATTGACAGATACTGGATCCCCTGGACTGACAGCAGAAGCTAAGACAATTGTTGAAGTCAATCATTTTTTTTTATATTGTGGCATCATCCTGGGTGAGCATAGGATACTACTTAAGTCTAGGGACATACCTATCTTGGATACATAATCAGAGAGTTCCATCATGTCCCTCTTCATATAGTACAGAGAAGTATGTCTCAAGTCATTCACTCTAACATGGACTATGATAGTGTCATAATGGTACTTGTTGAGTGGCTTGAGTGTATGCATGATTTGTTGGATCCTGGCACCTAATAGGCAGCTGACCTTGACCATCTTCTTGTCCAGTCTGGTGAGGGGGACATCTGTGAGTCTCACTATGGAGTCATCTATGACCAAGACATTTGATGTTTTTTGCCTTAGAGGATTATTTGTTGAGACATGGGTGTGTGTTGATATGTGTATTGGTTTCTTTATGCTTAGTGGTAAGTGTGGGCGGTGTGCATTTGGGAGGTCTCTGTTCTTTTGGTAATCTTTTAGTGATTACCTACGCATATATGGGTTTATGAGTCATGACCTTATTTTGTGTCAGAGGTGAGGTTTGCGAGAGAGGTGAAGTGTGTGTGCTGACAACTCGTTTGATGTCTAGTTTGTTTTTACGTGTGAGAATTGACTCCAATTCCACAGTGTATTTGCATCTCTCACATAGGGTGTTAGTTTGCTGTAGGAGTAAATGGTTGTCAGTATACATGAAGCAATTGCTACATTGCCCCAAGATGCATGTATCAATCAAACTGGCAGGAGAAATAATGGGAAACTGCCCATCTGCCATTGTTGCAGGTTTTTTTCTAGCCACAAACAGCAAAATGTACCAGCAATTCAATATATATCTATATATATATATATATATATATATATATATATATATATATATATATGTGTGTGTGTGTGTGTATGTATATATAGATAGATATTGTAATGGGAAATATAGGGAGCAGATAAAGCTCCATGTACCAAAAAGAATTATTATTGGGTCACCATTCATAACCTTTTATTATGAATTCTTAACAAGGATGTCAAAATTCACCTCTCAGGCTTTGCTCTCAAGGAGGTAAATTTCCTGGAATCCATATTTCAAGCTCATAATAAGATAGTTTTGATGGGAAACCCACATATATTCTTCCATATTTTATATACCAGGTGAATACCATTTTTAAGATGATACTTAATATTTCTTGCTGCTACTTAAAAAGTTTCTTGAATTTGTCATTTAGCCTTAGCCAGCTTGACCATAAATCATTATTATTGCTGTCAGTCCCTCTATTTTCATAAATCCAACCCATTATATTGGTTTGCACACCAACACGATATAGCTAAAAAAATGAACTATGTTATACTGTATAAAGAAATAAAGTGAGATATTCTTTTAGCCATATGACTAGGCTCAAAAAGAAAGAAGAAGAAATTGCAACTGTTAATGTAGTTAATTTTGAAAATATCAGCACTTTTAGAAACATAAACGGTAAAGTTATCAAGGTAAAAAAAAAATAAGTGAATAAAAAGCTGTGTGGACTAGAAGCTTCTGTTTTCATTTAAATAAAAAGGGTTCACAAAGGACAACTTCACACTTGACAGAGTTATATGAAGCAATCTTTCATATTATTTAATAAGTATGCATAATGCAAGGAAAAAAACATGCACTTTGTGTTATGCATTTTTTTATATTTAATACTTAATGAGGTATATTCCATTGTAATATGTGGGCTGATGGGCATATGTTATATCTTTATAAGTAAAGAAACATTATAATTTATGTAGATGTGACACTGTATTCTAATGCATTTATGCCATTTTAGACAAAGTAAAAACGTGACATGACTGCAGCATATAAAGTCTCCATATCAGTCCCTGCTCCATGATGATAAATCAGGCTTTGTAAAAATGAGTGCATTATAGCCTGATGCAATGGCTACATGTCGGAGCTATTTGAGGGTATTCAGACAGATATTATATATATATATATATATATATATATATATATATATATATATATATATATATATATATATTAATGGTTTTACTGTGCTGGAAGACATTGGTTTTATTTTTCTTTATAACTGGTTTGTATAGCTCAGCAAAGCATGTTTATTGTGCTGATAAGGGAAGTGAATCTCCATAAAATTAGAGTATATTAAAAGATACAATGTCATCATCATCTTCTTTCAGCTGTTCCCATTAGGGGTCACCACAGTGGATCATCTGTTTCCATTTCTTCCTGTCCTCTGCATCTTGCTCTGTCATACCAACTACCTGCATGTCCTCTCTCACCACATCCATAAACCTTATCTTAAGCCTTCCTTAGCATCTTTTTCCCAATTTACTCAGCATCCCTTTTCAGCATATGTCCAAACCAGCGTAATCTTGCCTCTCTGGCTTTGTCTCCAAACCTTCCAACCTGGGCTGACCCTCTAATATACTTATTCCTAATCCTGTCCACCCTCGTCACACCCAGTACAAATCTTATCATCTTTAACTCTGCCACATCCAGCTCTAACTCCTGCCTTTTTGTCAATGCCACTGTCTCCAACCCATTTAACATAGCTGGTCTCACGACCCTCTTGTAGACCTTCCTTTTCACTCTTACTGGTACTCGTCTGTCACAAATCATTCCTGACACTTTTCTCCACCCAATCCATCCTGCCTGTACTCTCTTCTTCACCTCTCTTCCACACTCACCATTACTCTGAACTATTGATCCCAAGTATTTAAACTCATCCACCTTCACCACCTCTACTCCTTGCATCCTCACCATTCCTCTATCCTCCCTCTCTTTCACACACATATATTCTGCCTTAGTCCTGCTGACCTTCATTCCTCTTCTCTCCAGAGCATATCTCCATCTCTCCAGGGTCTCCTCCACCTGTTCCCTACTCTCACTACAGATCACAATGTCATCTGCAAACATCATAGTCCACAGGGACTCCTGTCTGATCTCGTCTGTCAACCTGTCCATCACCATTGCAAATTAGAAAGGGCTCGGAGCTGAACCTTGATGTAATCCCACCTCCACCTTAAACAAATCTGTCACTCCCACCGCAGACCTCACGGCTGTCACACTACTCTCTTGCATATCCTGTACCAATCTTACATACTTCTCTGACACTCCCGACTTCCTCATGCAATACCACAACTCATCTCTAGGCACCCTGTCATATGCTTTCTCGAAGTCTACAAAAACACAATGCAACTCCTTCAGACCTTCTCTGTACTTCTCCATCAACACTCTCAGAGCAAACATTGCATCTGTTGTGCTCTTTCCCTGCATGAAACCATACTGCTGATCACTAATCATCACGTCCCTTCTTAACCTAGCTTCCACTACTCTTTCCTATAATTTCATGTTGTGACTGATCAATTTAATCCGTCTGTAGTTAATACAGATCTGCACATCACCCTTATTCTTAAAAATCAGTACTAAAACACTGTTGATAAGGACACAGAATAAAATAATTTACTATATATTCAATTTAGATTACTAGTTTATTAGCAGGAACTATTTAATATTGCCTGTTTGCTGAATTAATAATTTTAGTTTATCAATTTCTTTAAATGTTTTTACCAGTGTAGTGCATTGAGTTCAGCTGACCAATTTGTAGGCATAACCCTGGTGACCACAGTCACAAAACAGTATAAAAATAAATATGGATGCAAAACAAATCAAATGCAAAAGACAAAAATCAGAGGTAGCATGCTTACTTAGCAAAGTACATGTATATAAACTGTAGTAAATACATAATAAACTATGAAAGTTGCAAACAGTGAGTGTGGTATACAACTGAGTGGGAAGGGAGACTGCCTCCAGCACTGTTAGCCAACAGAGTGCTGTTGGAAATTGGGCTGCTTTTGGCCAAAGGAGAAGGAGAAGAAGAGGGAAAAGGCATGCTTGGAGGTAGGAGAAGAGGAAGAAACTTAGGAGTGTAGAAATGAAGGTAGGAACTTTGAATGTTGGCAGGATGACTGGTAAAGGGAGATAGCTAGCTGATATGATGGAGAAAAGGAAGGTTGACATATTGTGCATGCAAGAGTCCAGATAGAAGGGGAGTAAGACCAGGTATATCAGAGCTGGGTTCAAATTGTTCCACCATGATGTGGATGGATGGGGAAATAGGGGAAGGAGTATCCCAAAGGAAAAGTATGTCAAGACTGTTTTGAAGGTAAAAAGAGTGTCATACAGGGTGATAATTATGAAGCTGAAAATTGATGGTGTGATGATGAATGTTGCTAGTGCATAAGCTCCGCAAGTTGGGTGTGCGATGGATGAGAAAGAAGAATTTTGATGCGAGCTGGATGAAGTGGAGGAGAATGTAACCAAGGGTGAGAGAGTGGTGATTTGAGTGGATTTCAATGGGCATGTTGCTAAAAGGAATAGAGGGGATGAGGAGGTGATGGGTAGATATGGTGTTAAGGAGAGGAATGCAGAAGGTCAGATGGTAGTGGATTGTGTGAAAAGGATGGACATGGCTGTGGTGAATACATATTTTAAGAAGAGGAAGGAGCATAGGGTGATGTACAAGAATGGAGGAAGATGCACACAGGTGGATTATATCCTATGCGGGAGGGCCAGTCTGAAGGAGATTGGAGACTGTAAAGTTGTGACAGGGGAAAGTGTAGTTAGGCAGCATAGAATGGTGGTCTGTAGGATGATGTTGGTGATCAAGAAGAGGAGGACAAGTGTGAGAGCAGTGCCAAGGATCACATGGTGGAAGTTGAAAAAAAATAACTGTAAGGTGTTCAGGGAAGTGGTAAGACAGGCACTAGGTGGCAGTAATGAGTTACCAGATAGCTAGACAGCCACAGCAGAGGTGGTAAGGGACACAGCTAGAGAGGTGCTTGGTGTGACATCTGGACAGAGGAAGGAGAACAAGGAGACCTGGTGGTGGAATGAGGAAGTACAGGAGAGTATACAGAGGAAAATGTTGGAAAAGAAGAAGTGGGATTGTCAGAGAGATGAAGAAAGTAGATGTGGGATCGTCAGAGAGATGAAGAAAGTAGACAGGAGTGTAAGGAGATCAGGTGTATGGTGAAGAGAGATGTAGTGAAGGCTAAGGATAAGGTCTATAGTGAGTTGTATGAAAGGTTGGACACCAAGGAGGGAGAAAAGGACCTGTACCGAATGACTAGACAGGGGGACCGAGCTGGGAAAGATGTGCAGCAGGTTAGGGTGATAAAGGATAATGAGGGAAATGTACTTACCAGTGAGGAGAGTGAGTTAAGCAGATAGAAAGAGTACTTTGAGGGGCTGATGAATGAAGAGAATGAGAAAGAGAGAAGGTTGGATGATGTGGGGATAGTGAATCAGGAAGTACAACAGATTAACAAGGAGGAAGTAAGGACATCTATGAAGAGGATAAAGAATGGAAAGGCTGTTGGTCCTGATGACATACAAGTGGTAGCATGGAGGTGTTTAGGAGAGATGCCAGTGGGGTTTTTAACCAGATTGTTTAACAAAATCTTGAAAAGTGAGAGGATGGCTGAGGAGTTGAGAAGAAGTGTATTGGTACTCATTTTTAAGAATAACGGTGATGTGCTAAGCTGTAGTAGCTACAGAGGGATACGACTGATTAGCCACAACTTGAAGTTATGGGAAAAAATAGTGGAAGCTAGCTCAAGAATGGAGGTGATGATTACTGAGCAGCAATATGGTTTCATGTCAGGAAAGAGCTCTACAGATGTGATGTTTGCTCTGAGGCTGTTGATGGAGAAGTATAGAGAAAGGTCAGAAGGAGTTGCTTTGTGTCTTTATGGACATAGAGAAAGCATATGACAAGGTGCCTAGAGTGGACTTGTGGTATTGTGTGAGGAAGTCAGGAGTGGCAGAGAACTATGTAAGAGTGGTACAGGATATGTATGAGGGCAGTGTGACAGTAGTGAGATCTGCAGTAGGACTGATGCATTCAGGTTAGAGGTAGGATTACATCTAGGATCAGTTCTGAGCCCTTTCCTATTTGCAATGGTGATGGACAAGTTGATAGACAAGATCAGAGAGGAGTTCCCGTGGACTACAATGTTTGTGAATGACATTGTGATTTGTAGTGAGACTAGGGAACAGGTTGAGGAGACCCTAGAGAGGTGGAGATATGCTCTAGAGAAGACAGGAACGAAGGTCAGCAGGACTAAGATATAATATATGTGTGTGAATGAGGGGAAGGCAGAGGAGTGATGAGGATGCAGGGAATAGGGATGGCGAAGGAGGATGAGTTTAAATACTTGGGATTAACAGTTGAGAGTAATAATGAATATGGAAAAAAGGTGAAGAAGAGAGTGTAGGCAGGGTGCAGTGGGTGGAGAAGAGTGTCAGGAGTGATTTGTGACAGACAGGTACCAGTAAGAGTGAAAGTGAAGGTCTGCAAGATGGTAGTGATACCAGCTATGTTATAGGGGTTGGAAACGGTGGCACTGACGAAAAGGCAGAATTCAGAGCTGGAGGTAGCAGAGTTAAAGATGTTACAATTTGCATTGGGTGTGATGAGGATGGACAGGATTAGAAATGAGTATATTAGAGGGTTAGGTCAGGTTGTACAGTTTTGAGACAAAGCCAGAGAGACAAGATTGGATTGGTTTGGACATGTGCTGAGGAGGGATGCTAGGTATATTGGGAGACTGATGCAAAGGATGGACCTGCCAGGGAAGAGGAAAAGAAGAAAGCCTAAGATAAAGTTTATGGATGTGTTAAGAGAAGAAATGCAGGTGGTTGGCGTGACAGAGCAAGATGCAGAGAACGGGAAGAAGTGAAAACAAAATATCCACTATAGCAACCCCTAATGGGAGCAGCCAAAAGAAAATGAAGAACAAGTACATCCAGCATTAGTTAGTAAATGCACATTTGTAAATGAATAGAGCAGGCTCATTACAGGGTAGAGCAGTGTAAGATTACTAGGAGTCTTAGGTTTTGTTGTTTGTTGGAAAGCACTTGCAGTATGATTGCTCCAGAAGATAACATTTTAATTGTGGTTTAAATCTGAGTTAGGCATAAAGTTTTTTTTTTTAATGGAGGTAGGAAAGATTCTCAAATTTTAGACTGATATTGAGGATGTATGATTACTGTGTTGTAACTTAGCTTTGGAGGATAGTAGAATTGTAAATGTTTGCTACTCCTAGTTAAATGTTTTGTTTTTTAAGTGGAAAACATGGTTCTTACTGTAGGAGTTTCAAGAGAAATCTGCTCTCTGTTTTATTGATATCCATTTGGCTTTACTGAGATTGTGACATATGTTCCTCAGGGTTTTAGTGGATAATGAACCAACTTACTTTATTTGCAATTTTTTGTATAGGTATTAAGCTTCTGTAAGAGGTTGTGGCTATGATCGGTAGTCCTGAATAAGTATAGATATCCAGATTCATTACAAAGCATCAGTAACTGCACTATAAAAGGAGATGATAATAAGTGACATACAGGAAGTGCCTGCTAATATCAGTATAAACTTTACAGCTTAAAAATATCTTAGCATGCAGAATGGGAAAAGTGTTATGAAAACGGGATAATCAGTAGGCATTTTTTTGTGAAAGGATGCCTACTGAATGCTGGAGCAAGAAGAAGAAAAACAATTATCACCCCAAAATTTATGGCTCCATCCAATGAGTATTAGACTGGGATAGAGCAGAGGTCGCTAGTGAATATTTTTCATTTTATGTACTTACAGTGTATAACTGTGAAAAGTGGCCTCCTGTCACAAATGTGGAATCTGAAAGTGTGGGTCTCACAACTCTGAAAAAATTAACAGTGATTAAGAAAGAATGGTGTAAATATCAAAACTTTCCTTTACACCATTAAATCACATTTGTAGAGAGGTAAAGCCTGCTGCACAACCCAGTATATGGGATTATACCCTGTACTCCTGTAACTTACATGACTAATTTTGAGGCAGCTAGACTTTGGCAAGGAGGAATACTCAGAGGAAGTGCATACTCCAACTTTGTATTTATTAATGCAATTTACATGTGTAGTGCCTGCATTCTGAAGAGCCTAACTATGATTGTGAGGAACTTGTTATGAGAACCAAAAGAAGGCAAATGCTGTTGAATTATAATAAAGCCCCCTTATCCCTATACAATATATTATTACAGATGAAACAATGGTTATTTGTGCACTATCAAACGTGACAGACATTTCCATGTTAAGCTTATTTTACAGAAGACTGAATAGGATAAAATTCTGGTAGACAACTAGGAAAGTGGTTGAGAATTACCAAACTAAAAGTTATGCAGTGGATATTGACAAAACAAAATCCCTATGAGTAGTGCAAGATCCCTCCATCATTTGAAAAAAAAAGAAGTGCCAGAGAGTAATAAAGAAACATCAGCTTGTAGTATGGATATGAGACTGGATAAGAAGAAAGATCCATAGATGTTGAAAGTCATTAAAGCTTGTTAAGAAAGACAAGAAGAAATCTTGATGTCATCAGTACTATAAATAAGAATATCCTATTCAAATATATATAGAGAAGTACTAAGGGCAGATGAAAAGGAATAGACTGTATAAGAGGGAAAACAGTTTAGAAAGACCGTTAGAGATTGCTATTAGAAACCCAGAGGAAGAGAATGGATGAATGAATGGAGAATGGATGAAGAAAATAGATAGCACTATGAGTAGCAATGATCTCTTCAAAGAGATTGTTGGGCTGGAATTTGAAAAGCCTCTACTTCTAAGCTCATAAGGCAAGCCACCACACAATCCAACATGCTGGTCATTGGAGACTCCATTGTGAGGCACACTGATGTCCCTCTCACCATGCTGAACAAGGAGAAAGTCATGGCCAGTTGCTTATGAGGGGCCAGAATCCACCACATTATGCATGCACTCATGTCATTAGACCACAAGTACCAGTATGTCGCAGTCATAGTCCATGTGAATGTAAATGATCTGAGGTGTACCTCCCTAGACAATGTGAAGAGAGACATCATCGAGCTCTTGGAATATGTGTGCCAGACCGGTATAAGCCTAGCATTGAGCAGCATTCTACCTTCTGCAAGGATGATGTCACATTATGAAAACAAGATGACTGACTTTAATAACTGACTTAGTTTTTTGTGTCATTCTAAGGGGGTGGAATATTTGCTGATTGGAAGGAAATTCTTAACAGACCATGCTGCTTTGCCAGGCATGATATGCACCTCTCCCTTCTAGGCTTTTAAATATTAGCTAAAACATTGTCCTTCCGCATAGTGCCTTTTTTAGGCAATGCCAAACTGAAAGTACTTAAAACATACCAAATCAAGACCAAGAAAATCTAAAGGTGTCACTGCTCACTGCTGGAGTCTTAACAGAAAACTCCACTCCCTAGAAGTTCTCTTCACCCTAGAAGATACTGAAATCTGTGTGATCACTGAGATATGGTTACAGCTGCGGAGAGCACATCTACAGTGCATGGCTATAATGCCTTCCACACATTTATACCAGCTACAACACAGACAGGGACTAATGGTGGACCTGTCTTGATTTACATTAAAAATAAATAAACCTCAAGGCTGGTCAAACAGGACGATGCACTTGAGCTTTTTCATGTTCAAATCACCATAGGAAAAATCCAGTACCATTTCCTTGCAATTTAGAGGTCCTATTCTGTGACCCAGGAAACTCATACTATGTATTTAAACTTATTGGAAATACTCACCATCCAACCTAATATCATATCCATGGATGACTTTAATTACCTCATTATTAACTGGGAATCATATATGACACCAAACATACAAGCACAGTGATTCCTGGATTTTGTAAACACAAACCCCCTGGAACAGAATGTCAATATACCAACCAGGAGTGCAACCATACTGGATCTGGTCCTCACTAATATGGTAGAAGGTTGCACACCCCCTAGTATAATGTCTCCTCTGGTAATGTCAGACCACAAAATGGTCTCCTTGAAGTAAAAATAAAATCTGGAACACCAGATAGCCCTGGAATACAAAGGAGCTACTCTAAAGCTAACTTCCTACTAAGTGATAACCTGGCAAAGTTTCAAGCCCTCCATAAACCCCGAGAACACTGCTGCCTATTCAGAATTGTTCACACAAACCCTGTACAAGCATGTTAATAGTTGCATAGAGGCAGTTGTACCCACCAGGAAGAAGTACAGAACTAATTAAAAAAAGCCACACTGGTGGAATCACAGCATAAATAGGCTATATAACAAATGGAAGAAAATCATGGCAAAAATTAGGAGGTGCAGCACCCAGCAGGTAAAACCACTTTCATCAAACTAAATAAACAACTCAGAGGACAAATAAAGTCTACCAAATCCAAATATGAGGTAAATTTGGCCTCCCAGTCCAAGTACATCCACAAGGTCTGCTATAGCTATGTTAGCAACCTCAAAATATATACAATTTGTGCAGAGCTCATGGTAAGTGGAGCCACCAATACATAGCCGGAAGATGTAGCAAACCTACTGGTCAACAAATTCAGATCCAGCTTTACCCCTATCTTCCTCTCAAACTTCCCTCAGGAAATGCCTTCAAATATAACTCCCCCTGTTGTCACTAAGAAACAGGTCCTTAGTGCTCTCTCTAAGGTCACGAACATCAATGCATCCAAGCAATATCCCAGGATGCCTTCTAAATAGCACGGAACATGACCTCTAGAGCTGATATTTAACTGAAGCCTCCAAACAGGCTTCATGCTTCATGAATGGATAACAGCAGCAGTCATCTCTCTGCACAAAGTTGGGCCATAAACAGACCCTTGAAACTACAGACCCATATTATCACTAGTTCTATTGCAAAGACATGGACAGAATTATCACACAAATGCTCTAGGATGACATAGGAAACCTCCAGATACTGGACCCAACCAAATATGTTTTCATCAAGGGGGGGTATGCCTACTGAACCTGGTGGACCTGTTTGAGCAGGTCAACAAAGTGATGGAATAGTGCAAAATGGTTCACACTGCCTACCTTGAACTGGCTAAGTAATTTGACACAATATGTCACTTGAGAAGTGTTGACAAACTTAAGAGGTTAAGTTCAAACCCTTATGTTACCCAGTCAATAGCCAGCTGTCTCACAGACAGGACAAAGAAAGTTAGAGCTGGGGAGTCCACCTCTACAAAGAAGTCAGTCACAAGTGAAGTCCCTCAGCGATTAGTCCTGGGACTGCTCCTTTTTGGCATTTACTTCTCTGAAGTCAAGACCAATATCAATGGCCTCTGGATGAAGAAATTTGCAGATGATTGCCAATTAGGAACTGTCATTGAAACATCCAGTGACACGAATGTTCTCCTGGTAGAGCTGAAACAGAAAAACAATTGGTCTCAGAGTCATGCACTAAAGCTAAATGCAAAGAAATGCATAATGGTATACTTCAGGAAGTCATCCACCCATGCTAACTATTATGTTGATAACACACCCCTAAAAGTTGACCCAGTAGTCAGGGATTTATCAACACACACAGAAAGTAATCTAGCCTTTGACCATCACATGTGTATAATAGTGAGGAAATCATTCTGTGTTGTGCAATGTATAAACAAAGGCATGGCATCTAAGTCCAAGGAAGTCATTGGTCTACTGTATTCAGCAAATAGCAGGTAAGCAAGGTATATGGGTGAGGTAGCCTACGCCATGATCTGATATTGTTTGCTGACTCCACAGATACTTAAATCCACTAACAATATATTGTGTACACCTGCAGTTTATATGGTAATGTATAGGTTATCTCTGTCATGCTTGTACTTCATGCATGTGTGTTCTACTGTCACTGCATACTAGTATAACACAGTAGTAGTAGTATAATATGACTGCCAGGTCATATTTTGTTTCCAGGTAAGTGCTAGGCAAATAGCAGTCAATCAGTAATCAGCAGTGACTCAGTAGTTCAATTTGTTAAATGCACTGAATAAAGTATTTTTTGGCACACACAGACCAGGGTTCGAATCCAGTGCTACGTTTCATTACATAATGCTCACAGCTTCTCTTTCCACATGAACTACAGGTAAATTGGTGAGATAGCCCATATTATCAGTAAATAATTGTGTGTTTAGATTTCACAGACTGTTTGAATCATTATCAAAAATGTGAAAATAGAGCATTAAATAAAGGAAATAAATACCATTAAACTAAAATGAAGTGAAATAAGTAACATGTATTCTTGGTATGGTTGTATGCCTGGGGTGTCTGTAAAAATGTTGCTGCAGCCAATTTATACATGCCATGCAGATGTCCTCTGCAGACACTGGTATTGGGTTGTATCCCCATGTCTGCCAAGCAAGGCATGATAGTTGTTTAGTTTCTGTACTGTACACATACATGTCTCTCAAGTGTCATGCTGTCACGTTATGTACTTAGTAGTGTGTAATCCCTCTGTCACAGGTTTATCATTGATATCATTACCTAAATAACAAAGTATCAATACATCAACCCACAGTACAGCTTGGTAGTTACATAGGTCCACCTGATGTGCACATGTTCTGTGTAGTTGTGTATCTGCAGTTGTTACTGTTTAGTCTTTGGCCCATACTGTCCCATGTGGATAGCTTGAGATACATGCATGTGCTAGAGCAGCTATAGGGGACTTGTACACATAAAGAAAGGACAGACCTATAGAGTAGATAGTAGTACTGTTGTCAAGTATATAGCCAATGATAGTACTAATGCCCTGTGTTTCTCTCTCTCCCCACCCCTTATTTTGATTTATTTATTATTAGTATTCATTGGTTACGGTTCATTATTAACATATGTGGTTACATTAAACTGTATTTTGCGGCATGTATTTATTATTGTTATGTATTACAATGGTTGCATATTAACAAATATTGTTGAGTTACCTATTTTGTTGACCTTATGCCATAACTGTTATTGGCCTTCTGTTATTATACTGACTGTTCTGTTATTTATTGTTGTGCTTCACATAATATGCATTGTTATGTATTTGGGTTATTTCCACTGTTCTGGCATGTTGTTATTGCTAACAATATGTTTTGTGCATAACTTACCTATACTTATTGCTAAACCAACATCACCATAGCATGTCAGGGCAGGGCAGGCCAGTTCCTGGTGATCCACTTAACCTACCTCAACTGGCAATGGCACTGGGTCCTGGCACATCTTGGACCAAGGCAGGTGGTGCCCCTCCACTGCCCCTGCTCCAGCTGCAGTGTTGAGTGGAATTGCCTCAGGGAATGGGGCCTGGCCTCTCCCTGACAGCAGTGCTGGAGAGGTGGTAGTCACCCAACAGCAACTACCAGTCATGGTGTGCAGGATCATTCATTGGAGTGATCAACATCGCCTGCTCCAGATTGAGGGCACACTGGCCAACCTGCTGGAGCAGGCTGGCCGTGGCACCCAGCCTTCAGCATAGCCACCTTTGGTGCAGTGAAGGAGCAGTGTCAACTGCCCATGGGTGGAGACCTCAGTCACACTGCCGCTGTCTGGAGGCACATGCGTCTCTGATTCCACAATACCCTCCCCATCCAAGGTGTTTACCCCCTCATGTGTCACACACTGCCCCTGAGTGCTGTCTTGTATGTCTGCTATTACATCCTGTCCTATGCATCTCACCTCCCCACAAGAACCTATGTCCTGTCCCCAACATTCTACACTCTCCATGAAAAAAATAGGTACCTGTCCCATAAAAAAATCACCTCCAAACATAGCTCACTATTTCACAACATGCACACAACTAATATGGTCCAATTGGCTTGACAACACATTTATGTTGCACTTGCCACTCTCTCTGGGGTTTGTGAGTCCAAATTCATCTACAAAATCTATTAAAATGCATAGCTGTTGCTGTACAAGACATGGATAGCTATGATTATTTCCTACACCCTTCCCACACATCCGTATCTGCTGTTCACTATGTTTTTTCCCCTGCTTGCCCCCATTTCACCACTGTCCTATCACCCCTTTTTTCTTTCTTTACATATTTTTGCTTAGCTCAGCTTAAATGAGCTTTAATGCCAATATGTGTCTATGTCATTGTTACTCACATGTAGAGAATAATCACCTCTGCCAAGTCTCTAATTTGCACCCCTCTCAACTACAGCACATTGCATTAACCCACCATGCTACACAAGTTTTATGTTGCACAGGTGTTTCCAGCAATACATACTGACTGCTACCTACTGTCATTAAGCATGTAAATGATATATAAAAGGAATGGGGACAATAGGAGTGTACCTTGGACCCTGGTGCAATAATACACCAGTGGACAGCCAAAGACATACCAATGGATGTACGTTAGGCCTGTGATAGCAGGTACTGTATATGTACCCTTTTATCAGCAACTTGTGGAAAGACACCTTCTAAGGCAGCAATGGCAAAGTATATGTACAACTGGGACCCTGGTGCAGAAATACAACCATATGAAACCATGCACATACTCATGGGTGTAGAAATGTCCCTCACAGCCTGTATATGTGCACATATAGCTTGCAAATATATATGCTTTTTGCAGTGTCTCAGTAGCTCAGTCTGTTAAATGCCTTGCATGCAGTACATTTTGCCACACACAGTCCTGGGTTTGATTCCAGTGCTGTGACACACTTCAGTTACATTATTGTGCAGACAGCAAATAATGACTGTGTCTTGCAGTGTTAATCCCCACAGTTTACTGCTACCCAGTTTTGCAAGATAAAGGCCTGCAGGCAGAGACATGATGCACATATCCATATCACCAAAATATATTTTGCCTACCACTCTGTTATTAGCACTGTTTCATAAAAGACGTAACTTACACACACACACACACACACACCGATTGGACTGCATAGAATACACTTATCTTGGTCCTGCCATAAGGACAGCCCTGACACAGCTGCCACAGTTACACATACAGCTTGCTGTCTAATAAAGTGTTCACAACCCCCCCATATGTTGTAGGCTCAGCAGCAGCTGCAGTCTGTAGCATACACAGTTGTAAGCAAAGGTAGCTTCTACACACCTACCCTACTTCCCAACCTCTCTAGAGCAAGGGATTCAGACACAGCCATACTTACTGGAGGGGGGGGGGGGCAAAGGTGAACAGATAGGGACATGTTGAACAGTTTGCACCTACAAAGATAGTAGGTTGATAGAATAACAGCTACTGCATTCCCATGCATATTCTGACAGGTATGAAGTGTGACACTCTCATGTCTCTCTTCCCTTACTGACATCAACCCATAAAGTTTGCCAATGAGCTGCCAGATGACCACAATTTTATGGGACACTGATCAAACATATGAGCCAAAACTGTGCACATACTTCACAAATCTCTACAACTACCCTCTGTGATACTGTAGTCTCCACACTTCAGTAATGTCCATCTCAAACAGTAAGAAAGTGGCCAAGACCTACATGAAGGCCTTATATATTGCACTGTGGTGGCATGTCATTGGCTGCTGATACTGCAATTCAGCTCTTTTGGTTGCAATTAGCAATTCTGTCCCCTGATTGTGCAAAGGCAATTACCTGCTAATGAGCATTACCTTCAAAAGGCAAGCAACTAGTGATGGGGAACAGGTCTGTATGAGATTTCAGTCATACAGTTTATGTTACAAGCTTTTCCAGAGGAAAGATTCAAAAAAAGGAATAATAAACTCCACCAGGTATGTAATATATGTCTCCATATAACTGGATGCAGATGGGAGGATGGAGGTATGGGGAATAGAGAGTACAACAGTAGGCTTGTGGTAGATCTATGGTATTGAGATGTCATTGATATTCTGCTGTCCTACACCTACAGGCATGACTCACACCTGTCCCTGCTTTCTAGCATATCACAGCTCTGTCCCTATCAATCCCTCCTACAATGGTCGGTGTTGTAGGAAAGCTAGTGGATTACATGGACTACAAAGTGACAATAACTAAGGGTGTACACTTCAGAAACATCACATGATGTACTGTATGTCACCTCCTCTCATTCTGTGGATGTGTCACATGCATAGTTATAACACTGTAAAAGTGTCCCTGAATGCCCCTGTTGTACTCTGGCTATGTCCCTGCATCATTGCCATGTGCCCTAGTTTGGCTGAAAGCTATGCCTAACATACCTGTCAACCTCCTGTAGCAAGAAATCAGGACAACACCATAATTAATGGTGGGCCAAAGGGCCAAACTCAGGACAGAGTATATATATTGCCAGTACAATATCAGAACATGAGTAGGCTAACATATCATACTATAGCATAACCATTTTCTGAGGGGTGTGACATTTGAAAGTCAGAATCTGAATGTATATTCTGACATCAACCCTCAATTATTGGGCAACCATTTATCAGACATCCATAGGTTTGTGTGAATAGGACCACATGTATGAGGCAACATCTTGACATTATGCAGACATCTGTATAGTTGAGAAGATTGATGCCTACAGGGGACATATACTACAGAAGGTTTGCATTTCTTTTTGTCATTGTGGCACACTGGTGTTGCTGGACTGTCCTCATATAGTTGTTGTAATAACACACTGCTATTTGTCTGACACTGGCTGTATGACATATTATTGGGAATTTGCCCATAGGGGGCACACCACAGTAGACTGCAGTGATGCATGTAGGAACATGCTGCAGAATCTGTCTTTACATGCAGGGACATAATGCAGTATTGCTACTATCTTGGTGATATCCACACATGCAGTGTATATCCAGACTATAGGGTATGATGTGTGAGGGAGCAGTGGCTAGTGCAGGCCATAATGGGTATGCAGGATCTGTTCGTAGTAGACATCCATGTATCTGGTTCTGTAATGTGTTCCCCTCTTGTTATCTTTTAGGAACCATGTATTGCAGGAGATATCCACTATTCATAACTGCAGAGAATGACATAATACTGGATGGCCTAAGGCACCACCATCACATCTTGCTTAGTAGGGCTCGGCACAATCGTAAACAGCAGGCAGCATTGTGTGCAGACCTTGTGCGGGCTGTTAATCAAATTGGCCAATAGGACAGAACCTATAAGCAGGTCCAATACTGGGCCACACATATGGTGAATGTGGCATGTCAAAGGGTAGCTGCTGTTCCCAGGGATCGTGCTGCCACTTGTGGAGGGCCTGCAATGGACAACCACTCTCAGCAACAGAGGAATTCCTGGCAAACCTAGGATAAACCAACAGCTCCCAGGCATCCCTCATGCCATACATCCTGGAGGTGGGTGCCACAGTATCCATAGAAGAGAAGCATTCAGGTAAGCTTACTGTGTTTACCAGTGTAATACTGTATCAGTCATTGTAGCAGATTGTACATAAAAGTACATGTGTGTCAGGTCTATCTGCACTGGGGGTAGGGTTTTATGCACAGTTGTGAACACATACTCAGAATGTCAACAATATAGCCATTATCACAGTAACTATTGTACATGTGCATATATGGACATATTACTGTGTAGCATTGCAGCCTTTGGTGATGCAGACAATGCCTCTCCCTCAACTTTTTATAGGTCCATCAGATGTGGCTAAAGCTTGTGGTCCTGTACGTGGTAAGTGTGATACTGCTGTTTTATGGATTATATATACCCTAAGAAAGTTAAGGGCTGCCATTTCTCCTTATGTACAACTGTTGTGGTTAGCCAGAGTAGACTATTTCTATGTTCCATTCTGGAACAGTTAACTACAGTGCATAGACTGGGTAATCACAGGTGTGTATTTGTACAAACATTAACACATTTGCACTTATAGTTAGGAGTGACTACATGGCCTGCTGTACATGTGGCAATTACTCAAAGATGCCTGTTCAAACACAATAGAGAGATGGTACATACCGGAGACAGTGATACTACAACTGGCATATCATTCTCAAGATAGGTGTACTAGGTGTTATGTGTATTTCTGACATATACACTGTCATATTGCATACCTCACAGGTGTATCTTACTGACAACATTAACTGGATGTAGCTGAAGTGCATGTTATAAAGGGTCTACCTTGTCTGTGTATGTTGTTCTGAGTTTGTCTGTTGTGCATGGGAGCAGAGATGAGAAGATATGGCATGTGTGATGCAGTTGTGGATCCTCATCTGTATGAATCTGAGTGGATTACCATACATAATAGTTCAGGTAGTAATGTACTGGTTTTGTCTTGCTTCTCACAGGTGAATGGGGGGGGGTGTAGGCGTCTGTCCCCCTCACAACCAGATGTCAGTGTCTCATCAGACACTGATGATGATCGTGGCCATAGTGAGGTACAGGTGGGGTTGTCAGGGGCTGAATCTGTCCCAGAGGTTGACATTCCTCTTCTGCTCCCATTGTTCCCACACACAGTCAGTATGCCCACACATACCCAGTCCCCAGAGGCCACAGACATTGGACAGTCAGAGGGTGACGACATTTCACAGGACAGTGTGGCAACTATGGCATCAATGGGTGTAGACACTGGCTATTGCCAGAGAGCTGGCGAGGTCCTACACAGGTAGATTGTCAGGGGTGCTCGAAGGAGGATTGCTGCCCATCCATCACCTGTTGTAGGTGTCACATCACAGGTCACTTGCCACATGTTTTGGGCTGTCATGGAGGCACAGGCACATTCTGAATGCAACACCAAACAGATGCTTAGGGTTATGGATGCAGCACAGTCTGGCATCTGTTACTGCCACTACCACATTGGTGACATACTGGATTGGTTCACTGATGTAGTGGACAGATGGTGAGCTGAGACAACGTCTGTTTTTGACTGCACATTGTCTGCGCTGGAACATCTGGTTGGAGTTGGGTTTCGGACATGTGGATGTAGGCCAGCAACACCATCTGCTGAGACTCCATGTGGCCAGGCACACTCACGCTGCCATAGTGGCAGTACCTCCATTGCTACAAAGGAAAGTGTGCTGTCTACACCACGATTTAGCAGGCCATGGGCAGGTGGCCCTGGGTGGTCCCATGCGAGACAAAGCCCCAGCAGGCAGCAGTCTCTGTCAGGTACTTGCACTGCATCTGACCTTGGTCATGGTGGTGCCAGTGCATGTTTTGTCCCAAGAGTCTGAACGGTTATATTATGGACACATGGTGGAAATACAGTGGCACAGGATGGTAAGGCAGCACTGCAAAATATGACATCTGCAAGGTATGACAGTATATGTGCATGGCTCCCTAGGTGCATATGTGTAGAACAGTGTATCAGGGACAATGGGGACAGTCAGAGACATCATGCTTTCATACCCTGCGACAAGGTCTGCTATGCTTTATATGTGTCACTTGGGTATTCTGCAAGTACAAATCTAGATGGTGGCGGACATCAATTATGCTTATATAAATGAGTGCAGTTTAGGGCCAGCGGCTAGTCTTCTTAAATGTTGCTGTGTGTGTACGTTATGTAAATGTATTATGTAGATATATGTGGAGAATCTATGTATCCTCGTACTTTATATAGCTATATATACATCTTAATATATATATGTATATATATATATATATATATATATATATATATATATATATATATATATATATATATATATATATATATATATATATATATATAGATAGATAGATAGATAGATATAGGTATATATGCCACATACTGATAGATAAACTAATCAAGCATTAATGGGATAGGAAGAGACAGATATGTATACGTAGCTGTATGTGTATACAGACATATTTCCACATGGTACGACTTTCAGTGGTAGAGGTGACAGACTTGGACTTAAGTTAGCTAAGTGTAAGAGCATGCCCAATTTGACTGACAGTACTTATAAGGTGACTCCAGGCCAGAGCTTCCTGTATGCCAGTCCGGGATTATGTGGGCTGCAGGCCATTGGCTGCTGCACCTGTTACCACAGTACTGCACTTCCCTGATATTATCCAAGGCATTCCCTTGGCTGTTTGCTGACCTTAATATGTGACTCATACCTCATAACTGTACAGAGCTTCACAGACTTTCCAGAATTTTGCCTCATATTTTTGGTCCATTTTATATAACATTGTGGTTTTCTGGCAAATTAGTGGAACATGATTAAAGACTGATGTCAATAAATAATGACAGACATTTGAGTTTCAGACTCCATACACATCAGGAGATTCATGCTAATGCAAGACATGTTTTCTATCGACATTCTACATTTGAAAGAGCAAATATTTAAAACATGTCCCTATTTGTGGGCCTTGGTCCCACTTTAATTTATGACTTTGGCCAGATTTTCTACGCTAAAGAGGTTGAGAGGTATGATATGACTGGGGTACATGATGAAACACCACACAAGGTGACAGTTTGCATACCTCTCCCTGTACATATTTTTGCAGAATGTCCAGCATTTCATCCCATATGTCTGTTCTGTTCCTCATACACTTGTGGGTTTCTGGTACTGTACTGTAAACAGCAGTCACTGAATTGTAACTACTAACACATTTCAGTGATGGCTTTTACATCCTGCAGCTAATCTGACCTGTTGCAGCCTGCTGTTATACTAGCCACCTGCTAGGCTACTCTGAGCTTGTATAATGTCTGTCTGTAGGTATTGACCTTTGTTCCCACGTTCACTCTGGTTTTTGTTCAGCTTTGTTGCAGTGACAGATTGAGGGGCTATGACAGCCTGTGGGAATACCAATACATGAGTACCTCACATGCAAAAGATGTTGGATGCTGCCAGATTTAAACCATCAACACCATTGCCCATGTTATTGTCCTTGGCCCAGTGAGCCACACAAGCTGCCAGATAGAGGTTTCATTCCTCACACTATCAACAACATACAGGAATTGTCTGGATTGCTGGTATATCATTGCAGACTTACTGTTACAGCAGTTATATGAGAACACTGATGTGTTTTAGGTGGGGGACGACCAGCCCATGCTCTGCTGGCACAGGCAGTCATGTGACTGTCCTGTGACCCCACTGTTTGGCATCTCCATTGAATAATGTTGTGGAGTTTCCAGCCATGTGGCCTAATGGATATTATGGGCATATACTAGTGAACAGAGTACCTGCTGTTCCAAGTGGCTGTTAGATCTCTACAAGTAGCCCAGTAGCCCACTATAGATCTCTACAAGTAGCCCAGTAGCACACTATATATATAGCCCACTATATTGCCTTGCATACATGCAGCAGGTCCATGCATATGCTACCATATTGTAGTACCCCTTACAAGTGGTGTATAGGAGAGTGACTTACCTTGCAAATGCAGCAGTTGACAGATCTGCAGTTTGGGACTAACTCTGTCTGATGCATGCAATATACAGCCAATACATGGTGAGATACAGGTTGTGTGGGCTGGCTGGCACATTTTTACTAATATGTATATGAGTCAGAGTAAGGTGTTAGTCTCTATTACCCTTGGTTGTCAGTGCATGTGCTATGCGTTGTCTCTTGGCCAAGGCCATGGCATATTGGGCATACCTACATCTGCCTAGAGGGACAGATTCAGGGAGGTTCCTCATCTGAATTCCCTGTGGGTGCAGCTGTGGTGACCTAGGCACTGGTGAGGGTGTGTATCCCTTCCCTTTGCTGATCCTGATGCAGCTGTTTCCACAGTATCATGTTATGCAACATGGCACATACTGTGAACATCTGTGCACATGTGGCAGTAGAGTCCTGCAAGGCTCCACCAGATATATCGAGGCACCAGAACTGTGACTACAACATCCCAAAAACATGCTCTGTGGTGTTCTTGGTTTGTGGGTGTGACTCATTATGGCATTGTTGAGTGGGTCTGTGTGCATTTTTGATGGGTGCCATCATCCACGGTTCCAGTGCAAAGTCTGCATCCCCAAGTAAATGGTTATGTGGGATGTCCTCCGTAGCAAATATCTGGTACCACTGTGATGTGTGCCAGAAATGGAAGTCATGATAAGTGCCAGGGCTGCCAGCACACACATTCATGATAATGCCCTGGCATTGCACACAAACTGGTAGTTGATGGAGTGATACCCCTTGCAGTTTACATGAATTCTACCCTCTTCACTGGGTTGTGCCTTTGTGTGCACAGGAGTGTAATCTGTGGCAGCCAGTACCTCAGCATAGTGTGCTACATGGTAGAAGAGTCACATACTGCTGGCCCTCTCCTCAAAGATGTGGGGAAGAGAAATGTGCTCACTGGCTTGTGATAGCATGGCATCTAGGAACTGGTGGAATACCCTGGAAGCAGATGCCTGTGAGACCCCAATCATGTCCCCAGTTAGTCTTTGGAAAGTACCTATAGCTAGTATACTAAGGGCTATACATACCTTTATTTTCACTGGGATGGGTTCCCCTCTGTTGGCTCTGTGTCTGGGTTGAGGGTGGCAGAGCTCACTGAGTTGTTGTAGCATCTCCTTGTCCATACTGTAGTGCTCTAAAATCTCCAGATCAAGTAACTCCTGGTAGGTTATCCTGTGCATGAACCCTCTTTTCTTTCTCAGTCAAGGCCTATGGTCAGTGTAACACCCCTGCACTAGCCCAGTAATCAAGGAGCATCAATCCCCACCACTAACAACAGTTAGGGATGTGCACATTGGGAGGATGACAAGTACACACACAGTAAACTACAATTTCTCTTCAGAGCACACAGAGATCACAGTCAGTCTGGGGCTGGTTTCACCCTTTCTCTCCAGATCCCCAATAAGACTCCCCACTGGCACAGCTATAGGGTTAAGATCTCAGCCAAGTGGTCAAGCCAAAACTTTCAGCACCCTCTCTGTCCAACCAATGCTTCATGTCCCTGCCCAAGTAGCTGACACACACATACACACACACTTTGAGATTTGATTTATATACAACCACACAGACACTCCTGGGGGAAGCTGGTACAGGTTCACTAGCAATGCTTCCTTCTGCCCAGACTATAAGGTAGTACCAGCTGCCACCAACCACTCTTACTCATAAGCTGCAGTATAAGGCCCTTCCCAAAGGTGACCAATTCTAGTGAGCAATGCTACTAGTATCCAAATGGTAAGTGTGTCCAATACTTGAAGGTTATTTAAGAGTGGCCTGCACAGTGTTACCAAATATGTGGAAGTTCTCTAAGAGCTTAAATATCTCTAAACAAAACCAGTCACAATTAAAAGTTTTAAATATATTTAATAATAAATAACAAAACAAACAATACCCAGTAATCCAATACAGTGACAACAGAGTTCAGAATCACAGGAATTACTTTAAAACAACATTGCAGGACAGTCTCACATAAATACAGAAAACTTCTAGATGGATCTTATTATTTTTCTATCTATCTCTAAGATATATACTATGACCTAAGTCTTACTTACAGAGCAAGACAAGTGCTGGTGAGATGTTTACAGGTCCAGAGACAAATACAAAATGCCCAGACTCACTCTCAGAGATGGTTCTTAAGTTACTATCAAACATTTCTGCTGAGTTATCTCAGATTACATAATTCTTGTCACCTCTCCCTTTATTTTTCAGACCAACAGAAACGTAAACGTTAGCACCTCACTGTCAGGAATACTTATTTCTTAGAAGCTGACACTTTTCTCCTAGAAGCTTGCCTGAAACTGGAAGTCATAAAACTGTTACTCACTTCTGCCTTTGAAACCTAGCAATTATTTCTGTCCTAAGACAATAGAAAGAAACTCTAGCTGTAGACATTCTGTCTTCTAGCTGTGGTAAACACCATCATAAAACTCTTTACTTCTCAACTTATTTTCTTAGAGTTTTACAAGTTAACTCGGTATATTCCAACTTCTACCATGAAAACATACATTTGCATAGGCATATAGTCCATTTACATTTCTGCTCTTTTTTAGCAGGGTGTACTGTGGTTAAATCTCTGAAGCTCAGCACATAACATACAGTTTATATCACATAACATAAAGTTTTCTTACATATGTAAGACAAGCCTATGGATCATATTAATATTTATAAATGACATAGGATTATTTACAAAATTCTAGCTAGCTGGGCTGGCAGCTTCACATTCCACCCCCCCATGAGAACTCAAGCTAGTTTTTCAAGTGACCCTTGAGAAACGTTGCTTGAGAGTGTTGAGCCTATCTGGGAATACCTTACCCAATTTCCTTTCTTGAGAGCTCATCTGCATTGGCATTGCTAATCTCACTGTGGTGCTACGCTGACATATCATATGCTTGCAACCCTAGGCTCCACCTTAGTAACTTGGAATTTTGGCTGGCTTAATGTGGCCATGTTAAGGGATTGTGGTCTGTAACTACAGTGAATTTCCTTCCATGCAGATAAGGCTAAAGTTTCTGCAGTGCCCACACTGTGACTAGATATTCCTTTTCTACAACTGCATAGCATTCCTCCCTGGGTTGGAGCCTACAACTGAGATAAACCACTGAGTGCTCTTCTTCCTCTGAAAAAAATCTGTCTAAGTACAGACCCACCCCATGGCTTGAAGCATCCACCTGCACAACAAACGATTTGCTGTAATCTGGACTAGCTAACACAGGTGGTCCTCCCAAAGCTTCTTTAAGCTTCTGAAATGCCTGCTCACAAGCTGGGGTCCACACTACCTTATATGGCCTGTTTTTCCTTGTCAGGTCTGTGAGGGGAGCAGCTATGGTACTATAAATGGGGACAAATTTTCTGTAGTACCCTGTTATCCCTAAAAATGTCCTCACCTGCTTTTTGGTAACAAGTGCAGGCCATGCCTGAATGGCTTCTACTTTGGCAGATTCTGGCTTGATCTTACCACTCCCCACTTTGTGTCCCAGGTAGGAGACCTCTGCCATACCCACCTGATATTTGCTGGGCTTAATGGTCAACCCTGCCCTATGCAGTCTGCCCAGCACCTCCCTGATATGCTAAAGGTTCTTTTGCCAGGAATGGCTGTAGATGGCAATACCATCTAGGTAAGCAAGGTCAAGATCTCCTACTCCTGCTAGGATATGATCTGCCAGCCTCTGGAAAGTTGCTGGGGCATTTTTCCTCCCAAAAGGCATTTTTTTGAACTCATACAAGCCAAGAGGAGTCACAAAGGCTGACTTCTCTCTAGCACTGGGAGTCAAGGGTGCCTGCCAGTAACCCTTGGTAAGATCAGTGGTGGTAAGATACATAGCTCCACCCAGCTGCTCTAAGGCTTCATCTGTCCTAGGGATAGGGTAAGCATCTACCTATCTGACTCTGTGTGACTAATTAATTTCCTGGAGTCCACACAGAACCTGGTGCTGCTATCCTGCTTTGATGCCAGTACCACTGGGGAGGCGCAAGGACTGCTGGACTCCTGAATTACCCCTATTTCCAACATTTCCTGTATCTCCTCCCTCAGAGTCTGTTTGACTCTCTCAGGCACCCTATAAGGGGCCTGCTTAATAGGCCTTTGTGGTCCAGTATCCACATGGTGCTGCACCACATGGGTGCATCCTGGTTTCCCAGTGAGAGTGTTCCCAAAGTCTTGCAACACTGCTTGGATTTCTTGAACCTGGGTAGGCGATAGCTGCTGGGACATTGCTACCCCTTCCATTGAGGTGTCAGTCCGAGTCTCACTGAGGAGATCAGTCACCTGATTTCCCTCAGACTCCTCCTGCAATTCACTGCAAATACTCAACACAAGTGCCTCCCTATCATGGTAAGGTTTCATCATGTTAACATGTTACAATTTGTGCCCCTGCCTCCTGCTTAGCAGTTCTACCATGTAGTTAACATTACTGACCTTCCTTACCACCTTGTAGGGTCCCTCCTGTGCTGCCTGCAGCTTGTTGTGTCTGACAGGAATGAGAACCATGCCCTGCAGCATACTCACTAGCTCGAGCATTCCTGTCATACCAAACCTTTTTCTGCTGCTGGGCTTCTGCCAGGTTCTCCTGGGCCAACCCCATGAGTTCACTGAGCCTTGTCTTGAGGTTTAGGACATATGCCACAATAGACTCTTTGTGAGATTCACACTCACCCTCCCACTCATCTTGAATTAAATCTAGAGGTCCCCTCAACCTATGCCTATGCAACAACTCAAAGGGTGAAAAACATGTGGATTCCTGGAAAATGTCTCTGTAAGCAAACAACAGATGAGGCAATGTTTCTCCCAGTCCCTCTTAAACTCATCTGCAAATGCTCGTATCATGGTCTTGAGTGTAGAGTTTAACCTCTCAGTAACACCATTAGTCTGGGGATGGTAGAGGGTGGTCTTTAGGTGTTTCACCCCACAGTACTTCCACAGACAAGCCAGCAGGTCTGACATAAAATTGGCACCTCTGTCAGTCAGTATTTCTTTTGGAAAACCTACCCTGCTGAAAATCTCTAACAAAGCATTTGCCACCTTTTCTGCCTCAATGGAGGACAGAGTCACTGCCTCAGGATATATGGTAGCATAATCTACTACCACTAGGATATACTTTTTCCCTGTGGAACTTGGGGTACTCAGAGACCCCAAAATATCCATATCTACCTTCTGAAATGGCTTCTCAATCACAGGCAAATGCATCAAAGAAGCTTTCATATTGTCTCCTGCCTTGCCTACCTTTTGGTACTGCTCACATGTCCTGCAGTACCCTGTTACATCTCTGGAAATCCCAGGCCAATAAAAGTTCTGCATAAATGTCTTGTTGTATGTTTTATACCCATATTACCTGCAAATGGAATATTATGGGCTATGGCTAGAAGTCCCAGATGGTAGGCTTTTGGCACCACCAGCTGCTGTATTTTTTCACCTTCTAGCCCTCCCTCAGGGGTCCATTCACTGTAAAGTAACCCTTTTTCCCAGTATACACATTCCCCCTTCCCTTGAGAATCAGGTGCCTCCCTAGATATCTCTCAGGCCTTGTAATATAGGGTCTGAGAGTTGAACCTGTCTCAACTCTCTCTTTGTAACCTTTCCCTGCTTCCTTTAACAGGAAGTCTGGTATCCTCTGACAGTGGTGCCTCTCTGTCAGCCTGGGTACTACTACTCACCTCTTTCCTTGCAGTCACTCTGTCCAAGAAAACATCAGTACACACAAGCAGCTGTGGCTCACTTTCAGTCTCATTGCTACAGGGTAGCTCCCTCCCTGAAGTAACCATCCCACCAGTCCTGGCTGCAAATGTGTGGTCTGTCTGGGTCTCCCCCAGTCTACCAGACCCACATGCTTGTCTCCAAGCCTGACTGCATGTAACTGCATGAACACATGGCACTACATTACCAAAATTATTCCCTATTAGGACATCTGTAGAGATATTCTCAAACACACCTACTAACTGGCTTACTTTTCCACTCTCCCAGTCAAGGTGAACCTTAGCCAAATATATTTGGAATGGGGTCCCTTCTAATGTTCTGACTGGAGTAGACTGCCAGGCAAGTAGCACTCCTCTGTAACCATTGCAGGCTTTACAATGGTTATGTCAAAGGCTGTGTCACTCTTAGCAATGGTCTCCTTCCCATTCACTAAGATAGGATATAGCCCTTTGTGGTAGCTTGTTACCTTTGTTGTCTTGAGATAACTTACTGTTGGCATTTTGTCATTCCAACTTACTGTCTCTCCCACCTTTTGCTCCCCACCTTGCCTCCGTGGACATCTATATGCTAAATGGCCCCACTGGTTGCATTTAAAACATTTAACCCTGGGTCCTGGACATGTACCTGGAATAGTAGCTTCCCCTGCTATTGGCAGATTCTATTGGGGCAGTCTGGGATGCCCTCCATGGGTTCCTTTAGACCTCTGAGAAGCACCGGGTGTCCCTTTCCTGTTTAGTGATGCCCTGCTTGCTAGGTATAGGTCTCCCTTCTTCCCCAACTCATCTACAGTAAGCCATTGTCTATCAGCTAACCAGATTCTCATGTCCTCAGTTAAAATGTTAAGGGCTTGTTCCCTCACCAAAAGGTCTGTCAGACCTTCAAAAGTGGTGATCTAACATCCACTCACCCACCTATGAAAATAAGTGCTTAGTTTAGCAACATATTCACGCACACTTTCATCTGCCTTGTGTCTATGTTCACAAAACATTTTCCTATAAGCTTCGGGTGTTAACTTAAAACATTCTAGCAAACAGTTTTTACAACATTACAATTTAAACTGTCATTATCAGGCACTTTGGAAAGAAAAGTTACAGGATTACCATGGAGTAAGGGGGTCAGGAACCATACCCAGAGCCCTTAATCAACATAATACTATTTACATAACCTCTCAAACATATGAATAAAGTTATTAAAATTATCCCCCTCTGTAAATTGTGGAAGAAATTTACTGACCTTAGTTGCTTCTGGGGTTCGGTTACTCCTGTCCCTATTACCTCCATTACTCTGTTAAAGAGTGAACATCTCCTTTTCATATTGCCTCTTCCTCTCCTTCTCCTCAGCATCCAGGCATTGCAGTTTCTCATTTCCCTCAGCCTCTAGATGTCTCATTCGCTCTGATGCTTCTATTTCCAAATGCTTGGCCTCCAACTCAAGTCACTTTATCTCCAGATGGATTTTTAAGTTATCTGTGGAAAGGTTGAGCTGTCCATTTCCTGAAAGTTGTACATCTCCACAGCCAGTTTGATTGTCCTCCTGGTTGCTATTTTCTGATGCAGCTGTGATTAAAGTTGCAATCATGTCTGCTTTAGTCAGGTTGATATGCACCAGTCCTTTAGCTTGGCACATCTCAGCCAACTGGCTCCTTGTCAGCTTGCCATACTCCTCTCTTGATTAGCTTGCCTGCCCTCCCTGACTAAGCTAACAAAAGAAATAAAACAACTGTGATATGGACTCTGAATGTTCACTGCATGGCTGATTAAGAGTACAAGCACCTTCAGTGATCACTGTACACAAGCTACAGGAATTCAATATCCACACCACTACAAGCCAATTAATATGTGATGTGGCTATCTCACCACTGTCAACCAATTAATAAGTTATGTGGATATCCCACCACTGTCACCAATTAATATGTGATGTCCCTGCACTGGCCCAGTAATCAAGGAGCCTCAATACTCACCACTAACACCAGTAAGGGACATCCACAAAAAGAGGATAAAGTACATACACAGTAAACTGCAAGTTCCCTTAAGAGTGCACAGAGATAACAGTCAGTCTGGGGCTGGTTTCTCCCTCTCTCTCCAGATCCCCGATAAGACTCCACACTGGCACAGCTATAGGGTTAAGATCTCAGCTGAGTTGTCAAAACAAAACATCCAACACCCTCTCTGTTCAACCAGCACTTTGTATCCCTGCCCAAGTAGCTGACACACACACACACTTTGAGATCTGATTTATATACAAACACACAGACACTCCTGGGGAAGGCTGGTACAGGTTCACTAGCTATGCCCCCTTCTTCCCAGACTATGCCACCAACCAGTCTTACTTATTAGCTACTATATAAGGCCCTTCCCAAAGGGTGATCAATTCTACTATGCAATGTTACTCTTATCCTAATGGAAAGTGTGTCCAAGACTTGAAGGCTATATAAGAGTGGCCTGTACATTGTTACCAAATACATGCAAGTACTCTAAGAGCTTAAATATTTCTAAACAAAACCAGCCACAATTAAAAGGTTTAAATATGTTTAATAATAAATAATAACAGAGCAAGACAATACTCAATAACCCAATACAGTGACAACAGAGGTCAGAATCACAGGAAATACTTTTAAGACAAGCCTATGGATCATGTTAATATTTACAAATGACACAGGATTATTTACAAAATTCTAGCTAGCTGGTGGCCTGGCAGCTTCATAGTCAGCATCAGCAGCAGCTGCATTGAACTCAGCATCTAGTATATATATATATATATATATATATATATATATATATATATATATATAGCAGACATTCAGCAGCCCCTGTGGTGTATGCATACTTTATAGTACTCTGCTGTAGGTGTACTCTGTGTGATTAGCTAGCTATGATGCATTCCACCTGCCATGTACATCATTAAAGGGTTTAATGGCCCTACTTTAAGTGAAACAGAGTCCATCAGTAATTAATATATCATTGGCTTTCTCAGCCAATTTATTTTTACTTTTTGACAGGCTTCCTTGCTGAGCACTGTGGCATGCCATGCAAACCCACCTCACAAAGATAAACAGAGTTTACCAGTCCATAGACACACCCCCATGGAAGGTCATGCTCAGCATGGCAGTGTGCCATAAAAACATTCTCAAACCCAGTAAAACACATGCCCCAAAGGTAAACAAAGCTGAGCAGACACTGTACACAACCCCTTGTCAGCAGAGTGGCACACCAAGCAAACAGGTGCTGCTGAGCTCCAATGAGCTTAGAATCACTCAGGCACATCCCTGTTTGATGTCAATTACTTGCTTCATGGTCACTGACATGGTTCTGTGCCTACTCAGATGGGATCTGCGGACACAGATACTCTTTTGTGCTATTTAGTAACCCCAGCTCATTTGCATACAGATCAGTGCACAGAACCTGGAAACTACACAGTTCCAGGCCTGACTTGTTAGCGACCACGGCTGTGTAACATTGTACATACTCCACACAGGGTCCTATAATACATTACTGTTACATACTCACAAATTTTGGTTTTTGCACTCTTTTTGTATTTTTTTTCCATAAAGGGATGTTTGTGCATTGTGGCAAGCCACGCACAGATACCCAGGGTATTAAAAAAATATATTTTATATTATTTTCCATATTGTTTTCGACACACTGTGGATTGTTTTGCACATATCTGTGTCCACTATGCTACTTCTAACACTCTAAGTACACTTTTAGAGCCCCTGGTGTCATTTTTACATCCTGTACACGTAATTTGGCATGTACATTGCGGACACCAACACGTGGTATGTAGGACTGCCTATCTGCTTGCTGGATCACTCTACCACCCTCATTTGCATGCTTATGAGGTAATTTGCATACCACGGACACTTCTGTGTTCACTCACTTGTACATGCTCATCAGATCCATTTACTGGATCGCACATCTGCTTACTTCCAAGTAAGCACCGTGCCACTATGCCTAGACCGAAAATAAGTCTGTGTAGGCTTTATTGAATTCCACTACTGTGTTTACTGTGACTTATAAAATTCAGTTTAAGATCTATAACCTAAATAATAATACCACTATAAAAATAGTTTCTGATGAAGAGTTTGCCATTTATACTTCTGTAATAATCCTTATGATTCCAGAGATATGAACATTTATTTGAAATGTGAGGACATCATTTAATTCTCTGAAAAGGCATAGGCTCTGCCCATTAGAAGTTACAGTGCAAACTTCCTGAGCACCATTGGAATGAATGAGTTAAGTATGTTTAAATAGCCTAGTTCACTTGAGCCATTCATTAAAATATTCAGAACCTATCTACTCAATAATTCCTTTTATTTGCATTAGAAATGAAACTTCTAGGCCTATGTATTTTGATAACACTGGAGTTTCTATTACTATTGTATACAGACTTAATGGCAACACACTTCCAGTCATGTGTTTCTTCACTTGTATTCAAATTATTTGATGATCAAACAAGGTGAAAGGATCTAACAGCTCTTATTTAAAAGTATTTAATCCAAATTATTAATCAAATGTCAACCATGAGCTTTGTTAGCCATAACAAAAGTCTGACTCCACAAAACAAAGTTTTCTTTAAAATAACCGGTGCATTTTCTAGAACCACAATTACAAACAATTATTTTTAACTAGAATATACATTGAAATTATCAGAAGGCTCATCAGCAAACAAATGTTCTATCCCTATTATACTGGCAGCATGCTTCCCATTCTTGAAAAACATTCCCCTAACATATGTAGCAGAAATCACATTTGTTATTATTAGCAGTAACAACCAACTTATGCTTATGATTCAAGACGTTAATAGTAGCAAGGATCTGAACAATTTTTGTAACAGATTATACTCTGTCTTAATCATTTTTGAGAGAGGGTGTGTGTGTGTGCACAGTTTTTACAATCTCTTCTTATCGTTGCTGACTCATGTAGTTTCTCTTGCTACATCTCCTGTTAGTTGTGTATTGCCTCATATTTAAAGTGCTGAAAGATTGATTTACAGATCTATGCTGGATTTTATACTGTCCCATAGCAGATTAACATGATTTTCTATAAATTAATTCTCTGCATCATGACACTAAGAAGGTTCTACAATTATTAAAACCCGTTTGAATTTTAATCAAGTTCTACATGTTTTAATTATATGAATTTATTTAAATATCATGGCTGTAACAGATCATCTAACAAATTGTATGATGATGAGTAGAGTGCAAATGACATTAACTCAAAAGGAGTTGAAAATTAGTTTTTGCCTTTACAAATGATGACTTAAGATTTCAGTACATCATGAAGGGGAGTTATCAGCCTGAATTAAACCCCTCCATATAGGTAGCCACTACGTTTTTTTTCCTGAAGTGACATGAACAATCAGTTATGTATCATGTAATGTGTGGCAGATTTAACTCACCAACAGATAAAGTATTTTCACTATTTTATATATGCAAAAGCTCTATCAATGTAATGAAATTGTCGTGTGAATAACCAGAAATAACAATTACTGTTATGATTGTCCTAGGTATGTTAATTGAGTCATAGTAATATACCTTATTTTTATCTGGGAGTACATTGAAGGTAATTCTTTTACTCTCCTGAGTCTATTTTTAACAAACATTACAACTCCTCCACCTATGCTTTCGACAAAGATCTCTTCAAAACTACACACACCTTCCTCCCTCCAAACAGATAAAAGATATTAGCTTTTGGAAGAAATGTCTGAAGTATCAGTGTAGAAAACAGCAAGTAGTGACCGTGGCATTTAAATATAACTATTGGCAAACTGAATTTTGAGTTTCTTATAGTACTTGGCTCTTTCAGCAGGCAAATGCTTAAGAAATGGTTATTAACCAATGTATCCATATGTGAAGATAACCAGATGATTTGTTTATCTGCTTCTATGAAAGCACGAGGTTTGATATTATTGCTCCTTTTGTGTAGAATACCTTTTCTGAGCCTATATCTTGGGTAACATTGTACAACCAGCCTTCAAAAATGCTTAATTTTGCCCCTGGAAGTCAATTCAAAAATCCTTATTTTTGCCCCTGCAAGTTAATTAAACATTTTGTGATGACAATCACCACTGCATATGTAGTTATCATCTCTAAGAAGCATGGATACTCCAAAGACTAACATATTAGATGATTATTTTCCCCAAGTTCTGCATGGCTTCAATTTAAGTTTTTGAGTAGCAAAGGTTTTTATGGGATGATCATATGTAATACCTGCCTCACTCACACCTTTAGAATAAGAAATGTTACTAGTTTTCACCTCCTTCATGCAGGTCTACATCAATTCGTAATATACAAACCAGGAACAAGAATTATATTTGTTTTATTTTCATTTGTTGTATTCCTTCCTCTTCCTGTACACTTATTGAACAAGCCATATGCATTTTTATCAAGCTTGTAAAATGTTCCTCATTTCTTTTCTTTTTTTAAGAGCCTATTAATTCTGCAGAAAAGTTCACTAAATTTAAGTGTGAAATGTAACTTTTCAGTCAGAGATCTCTCTTACATCTGTAAATTGACCATTTTCTCTTTAATCATGAAAGAATAAGGTTAGGCAAACACTGTGATGAGATTGTAAGTTAAAAAGTATCTAATTTACTTGTGAAGAATCATATATACTCAAATATTATTCTTATTTCCCTTTACTTTACTTACAATTTGCCTACCATGTGTAGTTGTGGTAAATTGGCATAGATAATTAGTGCCTAGTACATTTAAATCAAGATCCATGTTATCTCTGCTGTGTTATAAGTTACTGTTAATTTTATTCAAAATATTGCCATTTAAATCACCCAACAACGAGTCATGTAGGTTTTCCTAAATGATAATTCCAAATAAAAGCTGCCAGGTAACAGGAAAAGAGTAAGGCCTAAGATAAGGTTTGTGGATGTGGTGAATGAGGACATGCAGGTGGTTGGTGTGACAGAGCAAGATGCAGAGGACAGGAAGAAATGGAAACAGTTGATCTGCTGTGGCGACCCCTAACGGGAGCAGCCGAAAGAAGAAGAAGAATGGTACGTGTCCTATTCTGTAACAACAGTATCTTTTAAATTGAAATTACTATTGATATGAGCATTTACCATCCAGATGCTTGACATGCATTTTACATTAATTGCATGTTTAAATAGCTATAATCATACAAATACTGAAATGTAACAACTTTTAAAGTCTTCTCTCCATTTCATCCCTGGTCTGTGGTGCACTTGGATAAAGTCCTGAGTGCTACTAAGATGACCTAAGATTGAGTAACTGCTTAGAATGGTGGATGAGCTGAGGAGGTGTGGGAAAGAACAACAGAGAACAACTTACACGGTATACTCTGCTGGACTGGTGGCTTTTAGTTGCTTTTCCTCCTACTATGCTGTACACAAAAATCTTTTGGTGGCATGTTTACCTGAACCTTGTTGTTAGTTAGAGCTGTTTTCTCGGAACCCAATGGTTAGCAGTTCTTTTCAGATTTTGATAGTTCCACAGACTTGTGCACTACTTTCTTCTGGTTATGTGGACCATTTTCCTGAGAACAGGCCCAATGGGGGAAGGCCATTAGGTGGGTCCACCCATGTCAGTGCAGTAACTCATTGTAGAGACATGTTAAGAAGTGGGCAACCCTCTATATCAAGGAAATAGTTGGTCCCCCTGCTGTGACACTGAACTTATATTGTAACCAGGGGGTAGAGTTTAGTAGTATCTATAAAATGTCTTATTAGTTGCCAGGATGACAGCTTCTTGTTTGTCTCTCATCTGTAAGGGAATGAATGGACTGAGAAGAGAGCTGGCCCCATAGGAATAAAGGCTAATAGATCATGAGGAGCTAATGGTCAGCATGCAGCAGGATATGAACAAAATTACAAATAACAAAACAAAATAAAAACAGAAAAAAAAGAAAAGCAAAAAATTCTACCATTCACTATGTTCAATAACCTAAATGACATATTTTTATACCATGGGTAAACCTTAAGTAATTTTACCTCAATTAATTAGCAAATGCCAGATTTGTGATATGACAGTGAGAGGAATGCCTTCTAGGAATGTAATGATTTGGCAGATTAAAAAAAGTGATACACGTCTTTCATCAGAAATGTTGGTGGATCAAATTATTGTAACTGTGGAAATTATTATTTTCAGCTAGCATGTTAGCTATGAATTGCCTAGACATAGTAAGGTTTTATTAAGTTTAATGCTACTGCCTACCAAAACAGTAGTGACTAGAAAATGAAAATTAAAGTCTAAGCCAACTGTAATTGAAGGGCTGAATAGTATATGGAAGACAAAGGAACTGGAGATGGGAGCCATAGAAAAATGAATGTATATTGCATAGAAGTAAGTGAAATCTGTGTAAACAATACTTGCAAAATAATTTTCTGAAGGAGGAGGCTTAATGGAAGGATGGAAGTAATTAAACTAATTATGTTATGTTGAAGTAAATAAAAATTGTTAAAAAGGAAATATGTATGCTGCATAAATAAATATTACTTTGGTTTGTTTTCTTTTATATTAATGTAGGTGTAACTGAGTCACTGCTTTAGTTGTGATTTAGTAAAGATCATTATATAAAAATGAACCAAAATGACAAGAATTAGCAAAATAAAAGTAGCTATCAATATGTCAAATAGAAATTTGCTCACATATATATCAAAAGATCAGCATATATAGCATTTGTGAAAAAAAAATCTTAAAACTTTATTTTTAATTAGGTAGACTCCAGATGTGTAACCTAGAATGAGTAAATGAGAATTAAACAAACAGCTGGAACACTGCAATTTTGTCACTACTGTAAACCAGAAGGCAATAATTACTTCAGGAAATGCAACTGCTATCAGCTGTATTTAGCACTCTAAATTAGATAACAACTATTTCCAGAAAACAGAAGCATATTCTCTTAGGCATTCTAAGTAATCTATGCAGTGCTAATAGCCTGCTATCCTCTGAACAGTTAACAGCATTTTATTCAATTTTATACCCAGAAATAGAGGGACAGACAGAATTGCTATATTTCCTTATTAACAAAATTGTGATCTTTCTTAGTAGACTTATATATCTGTAATACATCTACCCCCTGACCTCCTAACCCTTTGGACTTGACTAGTTTTCACTAATAAAAATCCTCTGCTGTAATGCTGAAGGTATTTATTTAATTTCATGATATAGAATTTTACCAGTTACAACATTTAGAAAGAAGCATTACTTTTTAGCACTGTTGTTATTTTAGTCTTTGCTGGCTCTCTTTAAGTTTGGTATTGCAAACTGTTAGGTATTTGTCTTGATTACAGTGTTAGCTTAGTATGAAGGAAGAGTTCTACACCATTGTCTTTTGACAGTAAATAAAGTAATGAAGTATTCACAATTATACAATGTTCCAAAATTAATATTCCAAAATGTGCATGCTGATTGGTCAGCGTGCCTGTTGTAAATCAGACTTATACTAATGAAAAAAGGTCCGGTCGCCCGGACTTTTTCCATTAGTATAAGTCTTTACTATTTTTGTGTTAGCCAGCAACGGAGAACAGAAGAGCTCCGTTGCTATAATCTCGCTATGTAAAATGAGTTTAACATAGCGAGATATCTTAAAAAAAAAAAAAAAGCAATGGAGATCTTCCTTTCTCCATTGATTTTCTTAAATCTGTCTCACTATGTTAAACTCACTTAACATAGCGAGACAGCTTTAAAAAAGGGAACAGAGAGTTTAACATGGAGAGATATCTTTAAAAAAAGCAACTCGTTTAACATAGTGAGACAACTTTAAAAAAGCAATGGAGATCTTCCTTTCTCCATTGCTTCCTCTACACACAGCTCTGATGTACTGCGTAAGCATACGCATGCAGGGTCTATATTATATAATCGAACTTTCAAAATTTTGAATCCCATATGTTCGACAACATATGATCGAATTTTGAAAGTTCAAATATATCATAAAAAAAAAAAAAAAAAAACTTACCTTAACGGTGTAGGCAGTGGGGGAAGCCCCCCTGCACCCCTCACACACCCCTACTTAAATATACCAACTTCGAGATCGCACTTCAGTGCAGAAAAGGGAAATTCTCACATTCTGCACTGAACGGCGCCATTATACTTAACTGTTGAACACTTGAAATGTCGATCATATGGTGTCGACCATATGACGGTCGACATTTCAAGCGTTCGAGGTTCTAATAGAAACCCTGCATGTGCAGTACATCAGAATTGCTCCAGGATACTGGACAGCTGTGGAAGGGCTAATAATACGGTGCACCGGCAGCTAAATATAAAGCGTATATGCAAAGTTATAGTGCAGATCCCTACAAATTAATACCAATTAAAGCAAATTAACAACTAAATTCCTAATTTGTAACATATGTGCAACAGTTTTAAAATGATAGTTATCGGATATGATTTGTGCATACAACATCCTGTTGGACTACTAATGGCTGACAAAATGTTCACATGTCCTGGTGTGCTAGATAAACTTACAAAACTGTAAGATCTCAGCAAAACAGGGAAATATTGATAGGGGACGGTTATCTTTATAACCTAGAAAAAGAATTAAAAAACAAAAAGTATTGGTGTTGTCGCTTAAAACATATGCTAAAATGTAGGGATAGGGTGATAAGTACAACAGGCAGAGCAGAGGAAACGTTATTAAAATCTGCACCCCCACGACCATACTTCTGACCCTACAGACGTGGAAAGGTATCACTCATGTCAGAAATGAAGGCAATTAGCTATTGTGTGTAGGAGTACACCAGCTTTAATAGTAGACGATGTTGTTGCTACTACATCCCTTGAAAGTACTGTGGCTTTACCTACCCGTAGATCAATGTTACAAAAGGTAAATGGAATTAGGCGGTTACAGCTACTTAAGAATAGGAAGGCAGATACATCACTAACTGTGGTTTCCATAGATGAATACCCATTAAAACAATCTACGTTTATACAGGAGAGGAAAGTAGATATACATAGTAATCTGCATGTATTGATCTTCACTACAGAACAGAATTTAACAGACTTGTGCAATGCAGAAATTTGGTTTATGGATGGTGTTTTCCTTACAAAAGGAAAAGTTTATAGACAGTTATATAGTGTTCATGCACTTGTATCACAGGGTGGTAATCAGAAATGTCTACCTCTTCTGTACTGTCTAATGACTAAAAAATCATTCAGATCATATAACTACATGTGGGATTGTGTGTTCTCTTTACTAGATAAATCACATTTAAAGCCATCACTAAACTATCTGCTATGTGACTTTGAACAGGCTGCTATTAAAAGTATTGCGCACAATTTTGCAGATGTTTCCAGTAAAGGGTACCTATTTCATTTCGCCCAAAATATCTGGCGTAAAGTGCAATCTTTGGGTTCGGCACAGCTATATGGTAACTCTGTTGAATTTCAGCAGTCAGTGAAAAAGTTTATAGCGTTAGCTTTTCTGAAAGAATGTGATGTTATTACAGCTTTTCATGAGTTATCTAAAGATTTTCCTAGTGAGGGCAAGGAATTGTTAGACTACTTTTCAGATATATATCTGTTAGGTCATGCACTAAAGCAGGTAACTAGGACAATGGCACCTACTCGGTTTCCACCGATTTATCCTGTATCATTCTGCAACATATTCTCACTAAACGAAAAGCCTTTACCATGCACTCAAAATTATGTAGAGGGCTGGCATAGGATAATTAGGTGCCTGCTTGGGAGATGTATATCTGATATCCCTGCCGTACTTGAAGTGTTAGCCAGGGAGCAAAATAGGTTTAATGAGTTGTGTTTGCAACTACTAAGAGCTTGTCCACCGTCACCTAAGAAAAGGAAAACAGTTCATCGGCAAAGTTGTTTGCAGGCTGTACTAGAGAAACAGGAAGAATATGAAATAGAGCAGTTTCTGAAAACAGTAGCTATGCTACTAAAAAGTGTATGATTTCTAATGAGACTGACTGTTAAACACACTGTTTTTCATTCATATCACTTAAACATTAAGCCATTGATATGAAATACTGTTTAAACACTCTTTTTAGTTAGTGTCGCTATATTATGGTTTTCATATTACGTTAAGTGTAACATTTAAATTACATGAATTTCTCTATGAACTTATCAATAGAGTAATATGTAACATTTTTTTGTTTTAGTGTACGTACAATACAATGAGTGACAATAATGTTTGTGTGTAAAATAGGAAGGTTTCAGGACTTAAAAGTATGCTCAGAAGAGAGCTATTTCTAATTTACCTTCAGTAGTGACAGTAATGACTATGTCTCACAAAGGAAAGTTTAAAGATTTATAGTACGCCCAGGAAAGAGCTATTTTTACTTTACGTTCAGCACACTAGGAACGAGTTGTGGGCCAACTATAAATTTTCAATGTTTTCACTTCCTATGGAGTTACGTTTCGGTTTTAACAGCTTTCAATCTATATGTGTCGCTGAAATTATATTAGCTGGAATCAGCTTTCGTTTAAATAAAGTAGACCCAACCAAACACACATACATACACACACACACACACACACACACACACACACACACACACACACACACACACACACACACACACACACACGCACACATGCGCAAATGTCATTGAAAGAGATAGATAGATAGATAGATAGATAGATAGATAGATAGATAGATAGATAGATAGATAGATGGATATACACATATGATAGTCTGATTTGGTTCTCCGGTCTTATTATTCAAATTTATAAGTCATCTCTTTGTATTATGCTAACTGCAGATCATTCTTTACATATGACAGCTACACACATTTATTCAGAAGTCTCTCATTTTCCAATTGTCGTGAGTTTGCAGAATTAGTATGGATAAGTGCACAGTGTGTGGGACCAGAGTGTTTGACATGGATGATGACAGGTCTTACCACCTAAAAATCAATGTTTCTGGCTACTCTAGTGACATTTTACATGACTTAAGTTCTCAATTAGTTGTGCCTGAACAGTTGATTTACAATCCTTTGATTAATAAAGGACTGAGAAAAAGCACAGAAACATATACATCATATACATACCTATATATAACCACAAACACATATACATACCTATATATATATATATATATATATATATATATATATATATATATATATATATATATATATAGATATATTAAAATAACTTAAACACCATGACTACGAGAAATGAACATCGAACTATAAAACAAAAAAATAAAACGTAGAATGAACTAGTGTTTTAGCGCTTTCATCTTTTATTGATGGATAAGACTTTTTCAGAAACAAGTACATAAATGCAGTGTAATCAGTTGTACACACTTGATATTCTGTAATTCAAAAAAATACTAACCTGTCATAAACAGATAGAATGTCAAAGGGCCAATCATAAGACTCAGCAATAAAATAACCCAACCCATAAAAAATACTGTGATTACCAAGAGATGTCAGCATTAAAAGGTACATTATCATCGTGACTTAATTAACTAATCAAATTAAATAAAATAAATAAATAAATAAATAAATAAAGGACAATAATAATTTAAGACATTCAGAAATAACAGTATAAGGGAATCAGTGAAACCAAAGTAAGCACTATAGCTGAAATTCAATATTTAAACTGCCAAAGCAACCTAGGAAATCTCTAGAAGTCCACAACTCAGTGTGTCATTCATCTAGCAAAATCCCTGTTCCCCTAGAGTAGTCTTGCAACCAAACAAAACAAAACCACTCTGTTTTTAACATAGTCAATGCAGCGCATATTTAATATTAATATGTTCATTGAGACCAGGGGCTGAGACAGCTCCGAGAGAGAGCTGCCATAGTTGACTTCTTTGAGACTGTCACCAAGGCCCTAGATGAGGGAAAGTCAGTACATACAGCTTACCTTGACTTGGCCAAGGCCTATGATGCAATCCCCTACTCAGACATCATTGAAAAGCTAACACAACTTGGTGTAAATCCCTATCTCATCAGGTGGGTGGCCAACTGGCTCACAGATAGGACCCACAATGTCCAAATAGGTGCTACCACCTCCAACAGCAGACCTATCACTAGTGGTGTTCCCCAGGGATCTGTCCTGGGACCTCTACTGTTTGGCATCTACTTCTCAGAGGTCCAGGCAAACACCAAGGGCCTGTGGCTGACCAAGTTTGTGAATGACTGTAAGTTGGGTGTTGTCATTGACTCCCCAAATGACATTAACATACTGCAAGAGGGTCTCACAACTGCAAATATCTGGTGCCACAGTCATGGCCTTAAGTTAAACGCAAAAAAACGTATTATCATACAATTCAGCAAAAACATGGCCCCTACTGGTTACCATATCAACAGCAACCCCCTAAGCACACAACCTGTGGTGAGAGACCTGGGTACTCAGTTTGAAAACAATCTCACATTCAACCATCATGTGGTGGCAGTGATCAGAAAAGTCTTTTAATTGGTTCATCTCTTAAGTAAAGGGATTACATCCAGAAAAATGGAGGTTATTACCTCTCTGTACTCCTCCCTCATTAGACCTATAATTGAGTATAATGGCTCATTTGGTATGTACCTCTCCAAACATCTGCACCAATTAGAAAGGCCACAGAAATACCTTACAAAGAGAATCCATGGCCTCCAACATCTGTCTTATGTGGATAGGCTCAAATCGCTATCACTTTACTCTGTATCATGCAGATTGCTCAGAGGTGATCTGTGTCTTACCTACAAGGCAATATCGGACTCTGCCCTACTAGAGATGCTCCATATCCGTATGTCTAACTCCTCGCACATCACCCGCTCAATAAGCCTAACTCTAATATGCAATATCAACAAAACTTGCTGGAGAGACAGGTTTGTCTCCCAGAGGCTGCCCCATCTCCAGAATAGACTTCCCATATATGTCAAACAGGGTACCTCACTGACCCCCTTCAAGCACAACCTTGATGAGTGAATGGGAAACCACAAATTTGTCCCAGGAATTCCACCTTTGTCCCTCACTGACAGGGGTGACAGGTTCTGGCTGAGGTTTCTTTTGGGGGGATAAACTTTTGGCTAGGCTTGTAAAGGCCCCGGGGCCATTAGCCTAGTAACCTCATATGATCCTCCTATGATCCTATCATGGTAGCATTTTGTGTAGCTGATGAAAGTTCATTTGTGAAGATAGAGAAAGATAGAGAAAAGCAAATTCCATTTATTTGCATTAGAAATTAACCTTCCAGGCCTATATATTTTGAGAACACTGGAGTTTCTTTCTATTACTATTGTCTACAAACTTAATGACAGCACATTTCAAATCACATTTCTGCACTTGTATTAGAATTTTTTGATGAATAAACAAGGTAAAATGATCTAACAGCTTTTATTTAAAGACATTTAATCCCAATTATTAATCAAATGCCAACCATGATCCTTGTTAGCCTTATCAAAAGTCTGACTCCACAAGACAAAGTTTTCTTTAAAACAATTGGTGCATTTTCTAGAACCACAATTAAAAACAAATATTTCTGATGAGAATATAAATTGGAAATTATCAGAAGGCTCACCAGCAAACACATTTTCTGTTCCTATTATACTAGTAACATGTATCCCATTCTTGTAGAATATTCCCAAATCTATGTAACAAAAATGACCTTTGTTATTATCAGCAGTAACAAACAACTTATGTTTGTGATTCAAGGTGTTACTAGTAGCAAGGATCTGAACATTTTTTGTAACAGATTATGTTCTGTCCTAATATTTGAGAGAGAGAGAGACAGAAAGAGAAAGCGCACACAGTTTTTACAATCTGTTCTTATTGTTGCTGGCTCTTGCAGTTTCTCTTGTTACAACTCCTGATGGCTGTGTATTGTCTCATATTTAAAGTGGTAAATTATTGATTTAAACATCTGTGCTGGATTTTATACTGTCCCATAGTGGATTAATATAATTTTCTACTTCTCCACTTGGCATTCTTCCCTTCCTCCCACACTGTCTTCTAATTCGCTTCCTTGCCTATTACTGTCCTAACTTCATACATTTTCATAATCTAATTCCCTTTTATTTTTTTCCCCTTATTCTTTACACTCTTTTTCTTTACCTACTTTCCCTGTATCCATATCTTACATGTATCTCTGTTTTCTCTGTATAAAATGTAATATCTTTTTTCCCTAGACTGTAACTGTGAGGGGAAGTAATTAATTCATGCACCTTTAATTTTAAGACATATAGCTTCTTATTTTCTTGTAACTATGTATGATAGAAATTAACACTTGTAGTAACAATCTTAAATTGTTCAGTTTGTTATTATTGTTTTCATTAACATGCATACTAATATTTTTTTTTTGTCTCTATGTACTTATTTTTGTGGAGCTTTTCTCCCCGGGCCTCTACTGAAAATGGAATTTTCTCCAGCTAGACTAGCCCGGTCAACAAATGTAAAATAAATAAAATAAATAATTCTTGGCACCATGACACTAGAACGGTTCTGCAATTATTACAATTTGTTTGAATTTTAACCAATTCTACATGTTATGTTTAATTATATGAATTGATTTAAATATCATGAATGTAACAGAGTACAAAAGTCAGTACTTTACACAAACACCATGACACAGATCTGACTTGGAGAGTCTCCGACAACACCTTATAGCTGATGACATCAACAGTGTTTGTTGAGGAGACTAGGACAGTGTTCCATGTGCTAGTCTAAAATGCTCTCTCTGTATTGTCAAGCAAGAGCTCACACACACACACACACACACACACACACACACACACACACACACACACACACACACACACACACACACACAGTTGACTGCAGTGAGAACAAAACCCCTACCTAAGTACAGAGACTACAGATCACAGTACCTTACACAAGTCCCAAGGCACAAGTCTGACTTTTAAAGAATGCAGGTCAATTTATAATAGATAATATCGGCAGGCCATGTGGGAGACAAGATGTTGGGTGGGCTGCATGAAATGGGTGTGTAGGTATCTGCAAGAATCACAAATTCTGTCACTCCATGGCATTGGAGCAGTAACTGTGGGATACACACCTCTGCTCTTCTGTCTAGACACACACACACACACACACACACACACACACACACACACACACACACACACACACACACACACACACACACACTTGACTGCAGTGAAAAAAGAGCCCCTACCTAGCTAAGTACATAGACTACAGAACACAGTATTTTTATGCAATTGCCACAGCACAAATCTGACTTTTACAAGAGTGCAGGTCAACTTATGATAAATGACATCAGCAGGCCATGTGAGAGACAAGGCATTGGGAGACCTGCATAGGTTCATCACTTCATACGTTCAAAGGAGGCTATTAGCCTACTAGCCCTAGGATGTTTAGAAGTGTAGCTGTGTAAAAACACAAGTACCCTTACTGAGCATAATTGTTAGCAGAGAGATTTTGTGAGCAGCAACCACTGGCCCTGTCCATATGAAATATAGGTGCTACTCCAGAAGTGACTTTACACTCATGTCCAGTAGTCAAAGTTATGCTTGAACAGGGTCATTGAGGAGCACTGCTTCACATGTTGTGGGAGCTAATTACAAAGGAGTTTGAATCACTGGGTGATATATCTGTCTCCCCAGCATGTACTATTTATGTCATGGGATAGGTTGAGAACCCTGTGGCAAGTTATTCTTGACCCATTTGATTTGCAGATGTTCAGCATTTCCAGTAGGACATGGTCTGAGACTGTTCTGTAGTCACCTGTCAGCAGCCTGTATGATGCTGCGTACAGTGACAGGTCTTTCAGTCTTTCCATGTATGCCATGTTTGGAGGCCATGGATTCTCCCATGAACAAACCTGTGTTTTCTCCAATTGCTGTAGGTGTCTGGTGAGGTACAGACAGAAGGTAACACTGCACTCAATTACTGGCCTGATAAAGGTAGAATACAGCAGAGCTATGACCACCCTGGTCTTGAATGTGATGTCCATATGTGTAAGGTGCACAATGCAGAATGTGTGTGTCACTCTTATGGACACAGTGATGAAAGTGTAGATTGCTATCAACATGTATTCCCAAGTCTCATAACACTGTGTTTGAACTTAGAGGGGTGCTATGTATATCATAATTAGCAGGGGTACTTCATTGCCCAAAGGGGACAATGAGGTATCGTATGCTTTAAAATTCAGTCAGTGAGTTTGGCACTAATCATTTCTGTGTGTCAGTCACTTCTGTCATATGTTACCATCATCAGGAAACTCTATATGAGTGCCTCCAGTTAACAGTCATCTGCAATCTTGGTAAACCGCAGGCCATATACAGTTGTCTGCACATCAGGGATGTAGTTTTCAAACAGTTGAGTGGCCATCAGAGATCCTTGTGGTATTTTAATGGTAAGTAGCTAGTGATGGAGTTGCAGTCCCCAACTTTGAGAGTGTGTGTTCTGTTGGTTAACCAGTTGGCTATCCATCTACTACTGTATGGCTTAAGTCCCACATGGGTGATCTTCACTATGAGACATGAATGGGGGATAGTGTCAAAGGCCTTGAATAACTCCACAAAGATGGTATGTCCTGTTATCCCTCATTCAGGTCTTTGGGGTCAGTATCAAAGAGGTCAAAAAGGTTAAATAAGCAAGATCTGCCCTTGATAAAAAGAAAATGGGTTGGGTCAAGTGTGTTGAAGGTCATCTATGTCCCTGTGGATAAGGTCCATGATGATTCCTTCCCTAGCCTTGCAGATAAGGATTTTTGGGCATATGGGTCAATAGCTGTAGGTCTGCATGTTACTAGATTGATATGCATTGCATATCACACAACATTTGTTATTACATTGTGTAGTGCAGATGATATATCATTAGACAAAAGTACTGAGACACCAGGGTTGCAGTGCTTGTGGCAGTGGTAACACATGAATGTATTGTAAATATGTGACATATTGCCTGATAGGGCCCTCAGTTTGTAATGTTTCCACATGCAATTGTATGTCATAGACAGGAAATGGGCAGTAAACAGCAGTAATATAGAATAATATGTACATTTCCATAGCACAGTAAGCAGTGTGCTTGCACGATATTTGGCAAAGTGTATACTCATGAGATACACGTTTGCACTTACCTAAGCAGTGCACAAATGTGAGCCACATTGCTAAAGTCTGATAGTTAATACTGAGTCTATGAAACACACCTGCTGCTTAATTGACTCCATGGCAGCAAGTTTTAATGCATTGATACATTCCCTTTTGGGGCCAGATGGTACTGGATTTGAATCCAGGTGCATCTAATACTTTTACATAGTTTAAATTACAGAGTGATAATGCAATGACAGAAATTCTTTATAGCACGTGTTGCTGTGTGTTTGCATAGTGAACTGGTGTTAAGCAGCATTACAAAGATTTAACTGCAGCAGTTTACTGCCACTCACCTTTGCTGTGCATTGCTGTGTGATGTGCACCTCCGTGCAAACATAGAGCCCAAAAGGTTCAGTAATCCATTGCTTTTGCAGCAACTTATGTGTGTTGTGTGAGATTCTATTTTTTGACCAGATTAAAGGTGTTAAAATGGGGTAGATAGGAAATGGTGATATGGGAAGCAAGTAGGGAGAAGAACAAAGGGAAAGCAGGACAGGAACGTGCAGGAGGGAGGTAGGAAAGGACCATAGCTATCCCTTTCTTCACCAGTGTAAACTGAACATATATGCAAAATATTAACTGAATTTGGACTGTCACCTCAAGAGAAAGGAGTGACCACAATGTAATCATCAGAACTAAGAGCAAAATCCAACCAAGAATAGTTTAGACGCTACTAGATACCCAGGTCTGAATGACACCCTTAACATTAGTAGTGTTCTGAAATTGAGGCAAGCCCGTTTATAACACAGTTTGGTACAACATGACATTTATTGTTTTACTCATTTTTGAATTTACAAAATCTTATAATAAGATATATGGAATGTCATGTTATATAGTTGAAACTTAGGAAAGAAATGTTTTACAATGCTATTCTGTAACTCTAGGTTTCAATTTGGAGTTTTGATTTTACCCCCGAGGGTAAAGGGGTCACTGCATTTATTTGTGATTATAAAAATATTTTGCAGAATTGTTTTTTGCCACATTTTAACAGTTTGATTTGATTTTATGTTTAATATGGTATCTAGTTGCCAAGATTTTTAGAAAATGAATTATTTTTAATGATAATAAGTATGCATTTTAGAATTTCCTTATATGGTGATTTTCCTGTTGGGAAAGGTTCACAGGAAGTCATGTGATGATTCTGGAAGTATTTAATGTGAATGAACTTCCAGCAATGTTTTTTGCCTTGAAAAAGCTCGCAAGTGGTCTAGTGAAAGCGCTTTGAAGATATTGTGGATTTTTACTTTGCCTTGTTATATTAAAGGATCTTTTTGGAGACCTAGCAGCTGTTTGATTTCTTCATCTGCTTATTTTGAAAGCCTTTGTTTATGTGCTTCCGGGTCCTGCCGTGCCACAATGTAATCATGTTGTATAGCCTATCGGGCAGAATCAAGCATGTCAAGAAAACACGTGCAAAATGGAGAGCTATGTATGAGATGATTTTTTTTTTTTTTTTTTTTGGAACAAGTGCCCATTTATTTATTTTTTTCAGAAAGAGAGAGAGAGAGAGAGGAATGTTGGGGAAGAAATGCAGGTATGTGTGAGTCAAGTAAGTTGGGTAGATGAGGAAACAATTGCAGACATACAAGAAAAACAAGAGAAGAGACAAGGACAGTAATGGACACAAAAGGTTGGGGGAAACCATGATTGGGGAGAGGATGGGGACATCCCGAGCCCAAGGTTATCAAGTTAGGAGAAAGTGAGAATCGAGTCCTCACCCAGTGAACTGTCATCACTGTCACCTCACTCTGCTGATGGCTGGAGTGCATAACATCTCCTCTTTGTCCTAACACTATGCAAAATGAGGGACAGCAGCCTCTCCAGTCAGTGTAGGTATGGACCACCCTAAGCACCATCCCTACTAATACTGGAGGGGAACGCTGAACTTGTCTCTAGGGTAGGACTACCTGATGGTGTAGGTAGTACAGGGTCAGCAGAGACAGTGCTTCCAGGTTGGCCCCCAGACATGCTGGGAATCGGTGCTGCATTCAGTGGACCGGGCAGGCTGATCCAATGGAGCTGGCCTACCTCGCTGTGCTTTTGAGCATTTAGTGATGTGGTACATGTGGATGGCATGGACAAATTTAGATCACACGTAATAAAAAGAAAAAAGTAAAGAAAAAACATTAATTAAAATAAAAATTACATAAACATATTTATAAAATAAAATAAGATAAAATATATATGAAATAAAAAAATATAAATTAAAATAAAATACAAATAAAATAAAATAAAAATATTTATAATATGAAATAACATAATAATAAAATAATTAAAAAATGTAATATAAAAGAAAATACAATAAAAGTAAAGAAAATAAAAAAGAGAGGTAGGGGTTGGAGTGACAGAATAAAAGAGATAAGATTGTTACCTTCATATGTGACATATCATGCATTAATACAATTATACAACCCTATTATCTTAATTTTTACATTTAAGTCAACCACTTTCTAACTGATGCACAGAGTGCTACAGATTACAGCAAGTAATCCTTGAAATTTGTATATACTGCACATATGCATGTTCCAGTTATACAAATAACAGTTTACAGCAGGGCATCTCTGCCACTGGTATAGAGGTTTTAATTTAGTATAAATATTATTGAAGAAATAACAGTATTGTATAGTTGTGAAGTGTGGTATTAGAACCACAACATCTGACTAAAGTCTAATATTGGTCTCTTGCAATTAGTTTGTGCTACAGACTAATGTACACATACTTGTTTTAACAGTTGGGATATGCATGCTCAATTTGATACAGCTGTATGAAATACCAAAAAGCTATTTTTGACTTTTAATGCTGCAATAACACTACTTTTCTGCTACATACATACCACTTGCTTCCCATAGTCTCACAAATCTAGCCCTGTTGGTTTGTACATTGCACTCCCAATCACTGGTAGATGGGGAAAAACAGAACAGAACAGAAGACCATTATGCATACCAGTCTTGTCTATATTCAGCTTTCTAAGTCGTGCCAGATGTGGGATGTCCTCAGTCCAAAATTCCTCAATCCAAAGGTCAAGTGTATCCCTCTTCCTCCAATGTAGGTCATTGAAATGATGCCTACATTGCTCTCCAGTGCACAGGATACCAGTGGCACTGCATACACCCTGGGCTAAACCATTTCAAGCCTCAGACTTGTACTGGGAGTCAAAATAGTCCCCCTGCAGAAGCCTGTAGCTGTGGTACTTTACTAGGAGTCTAATGAATATCTTATACTCCTGGACACCCCATCTCTGTGCCCTAAATCTGGTACCATCCTCACTAATGACTGCCCTGTCTATCTACCAGTGGATTGAGAGCAATGGAGACTGATGCTTTAACATCAATTCCAGTTATCACATTTACTGGAGTGCACACAACCATGCCATACATTTGCACAATGATAAGTGGACAGGAGCAGTGCCAAGCAGTGAGGAACAAGAAAATTGATTTTTACACTGTGTGATTCAAACTTAGGCATAAGAGACAAAATGTTTACTTCTGCATTGTTGATTTTCCATCTTTGCCACAGAAGTGTTGCTCAGACATAGTCAGGCATCATACATAAATGTAGGTGACAGTATGAGCTGTTACATGTGTGTGTGACCTAACAAGGTTATTGGATATAGAGTCAGTTGTGTATGTGTCTTAGGCAAATATGAAGGTCATGTAAGTCCAGATAGCAAAATTATACTTACAGAAATATAGTGCATAGTATACCCTCAGTCATACATCTGATAATAAATATGATAATACAAGCATAAATTAATAAATAAAAAACACAATAATAGTATGGTATCCCTCATACATATAATTAATATCAGCTCCACTGTCTAAAGTGTTATTAGTGAGAATCAATATAATGGGAAGTGGAACAACAGTAAAAGTGTATGGAATATCTTGTATTAGACCCCAAGACCATGTGTATAACAGTCCTACACTTTAACCTGCTGCCACAAGACAGTTGAAATCGCACTTGTTCATGTTTCAGTTCATTGCTATAAACTGCAATGTTACAACAATAAAAAAAAAAGATTGCACATCCTGTATTAGAACCCAGGACCATCTGTGCACCAGTCCTACACTTGCACCTGCTGCCACAGGACTAGTTACATGGCATACCCATATTTACTAATCATTCATAAGAACTCTGTCTTAACAGCCATGCGGTGTTGACCGCTTAGCAGGTTTGCACAGTCCCCAACAGAATGAATGTGTCCAGTTCCTATTTTTGGCTGTCTGGAACCTGCCTGCAGGTGATTGATGACTGCAGCTGCTGGGAAACCACTGCACAGCACCACACAATGCTGCTTAGAAGGTTTGTGCTGCCCAACAGAATTGATTGAATGTATCTGGTTTCTATTTTGGCTGTCTAGTTCCTGTCTGCTTCCTGGGTGGTCCAGTTGTCCAGTTTGCACACTGCCGTGCTTCATGCAAATGAGATAAGCACAGTCAAACCTGACATTCATTTTCCTTTCTTTCCTGTGATTGTACTAAGTGCTGCATGTGGAATGGTAGTATGGCTGCTGAATCATACACCAAGGCACTGTATGAGCACTTACACAATTGCATAGCTAGGGCCATACCAAACAGAACCAAGACACTCTCCTCTAAAAAATGAAGCCAATCTGGTGGACCCCTGCCATTAACAAACTCCACAACAGAAGGAAAAACCTGTTGCAGAAAAAGTTAAAGTTCAATGACTGAAAAAATTCCATTGGAAAACTCAGTAAAAAATTGAGATCCCTCATCAAATCCACCAAATCTAGTTGCGAAAGCAAAATTGGTACAGATGCTAAGGACAACCACAAGGCATTCTTTAGTTATGTCAAGAATCTGATTAATAATATGCAGATTTGCTCTGAGCTGCAGCACAACAGCACCACTTATACTGAACCGACTGATATTGCCAATATCTTGGAAGACAGGTTTAGTGCGAACTTTACTCCCCCCTCACACCCCAAAGGGCCCATCCACATACCCGAGGAATACCAACTCCCTATTATCACGACTGCACAAGTAGAAACCGCACTGATCAAAGCTAAGAATACAGCTTCCATGGGACCAGATAATATATGCGGTTGTGTCCTACATGATCTACAAAAAGAAATGGCACCACACCTGAGTGCCCTGTTCAACTACAGCTTCAGTTCTAGCTTTGTCCCCACTGAATGGTGCACTGCTACAGTCATCCCATTCCACAAAGTGGGTGTGACTACTGACCCTGTGAACTACTGCCCCATCAGCTTGATGAGCCTGATCTGTAAGGCTATGGAATGTATTATTACGGATCTTATAAAAAAGGATATAGGGAACCTTCAAACCCTGGAATCCATGCAGTCTGGGTTTGTGAAAGGCAGCTGATGTCTGCTCAATCTGATAGAGTTCTTCTAAGCTGTTACCAGAGCAGTGGATGAAGGCAAGGCTGTCCACACAAAGCATTTGACACCATCCCAAACTCTGGAATCATTGATAGGCTCACTAGTCTGGGCATTAACCCATACATCACTAGATGGGTTGCCAAATGGCTCACTTGACAGAACCCGCATGGTGAAAGTAGCTGACTCCATATCCAACTACCAGGCAGTTACAAGTGGAGTCCCACAGGGATCAGTTTGGGGTCCTCTAATGATTGGTAACTACTTCTCTGAAGTTCAAGCCAACAGCAAGAGACTCTGGTTAACCAAATTCGTGGATGACTGGAAACTGGGAGCTATTATTGATTCTCAAGCTGATGTGGACATCCTACAAAAAGCCCTAATGGAAACCAATGACTGGTGCCAAAACCATGGCCTTAGGCTCAACACCAAAAAATGCATCATCATTCTCTTCGGGAAAAACACGGTGCCCACAAACTACCATATTGAAGGAAACCCACTTAACTCTGAAGGTGTTATAAGGGATCTAAGGACTCAGGTAGATAGCAATCTCTCCTTTAACAACCACATCACCACTGTAGTTAGGAAGTCCTTCTATGTGGCACATCTCATCACAAAAGGATTTTCATCCAGGAAAAAAGAAGTCACTATCTCTCTCTACTCAGCCCTCATCAAACCCATTATAGAGTACAATGCCCCATTTGGCATGTACCTTACTAGACACCTCCAACAACTGGAAAGACCACAGAAGTTCCTCACTAAGAGGATCTTAGGACTCAAGCACATGCCTTATGCAGATAGACTTAAAAAACTTAAACTTTACACCATCTGATATCACCTACTTAGAGGCGATCTCTGCTTGACTTACAGAGCCATGTTTGACTCAGTTTTGCTAGACATGCTTCATCTGAAAAAAATCCCAATCCCTCCATGCTACTCATTCCAAAGACCTTGACCTTATCACCACATTAAATAGAACCTGCTGGAGGGATAGGTTCCTAACCCAGAGACTTCCAATACTCTGGAATAAACTCCCCATTCACATCAAGCAGATCACCTCACTAACCCTCTTCAAGAGAAATCTTGATGAGGGGATGGGAAATAGGAAATTCACCCCTGGGGATCACTTCAATCGCATTGCTAGATAGGGGCACAGGGAACTAACGTCTGGTAAGCCAGATGACCAAGAACACTATTGGGCTAGGCTTGCATTGGCTCCAGGGACATTAGCCTAGTACTTATCTATGAACCTATGAACACTGCTCTCTCCAAAAAAATGTACAAAAGCCAAGACAGAAAAGGAATTAAAAAAGGGAAAAGTAGTTGAAATGAGGAAAACTCAATATATGACATGCACATTAGAAAATGATGGTTCACATGAGATATGTCTACATAGATCTATATTTGAACTTTCACTCCAATGAACCTTCAGAACACAGGATGGGTGCCGTATCCCTCTTTGTCACACAAACGGCTTTGTAGCAAGGAACTGAAATCATTGTGCACACAACAAACTGCAACGTCATCTACAGTAATATGAAACCATAAAACTATTATTAGTACATGCATTATTTTTGGATGCAGTGCATAACCTGTTATGATTATTGCTTGAAAATATACATCTCTGTTCTACCCCTTTGCATTTGTTGGTCATTCTTCAGTTATCAACTAGTAATCTGAAAAATGCAGTCTGTAGGCCATTTTATATCATTGGCTTTAAAATGTGTGAAGATATTAACTGTAAATAACATATGCAGTTGCCAACAAATGAAGGGCAGATTAGATGTTAAGGTAGACAACCTGTGAATTGTGTGCTGCTTACTTACCTTTCTAACCTTAGATCTAACACTTTCTAGATCTGACCTGAGATGCCCACTGCATGGAAGACAGCCTACATTGCTGTTGTATTTTCTTTCTCCCAAGCAGTAATCATTCACAGTTGCAATCCATTAAAAACAAACACTGAATGCGTGCAGTATGTTTACATATCCTACATGAATCCAAGTATTTGGGATTCAGCAATTTTAATCAGTTCACACCTCCTTTGCATCTTCACTGTGTTAAAAGCCCTGAATCTGCACCATATAAAAGGCAACAGTGTAGCTAGGCAAACTGATGGTGAGACTTATGTTGGGAAGACTGCACATAAGCTATTTCAAAAGGTTATATCTGTACAGAGCATTACTGAACTTCAGAAGGTATACTTGAATTTTGTCAGCTACATACTGCATATGCTAGAATGTATTTTAGAAAAACCTGAAGCAAAGTCTTTTACACCTTTATCTGTATGCATTAGTTACAAGTGTACTAATGGCATGGGGATGTTTGCTAAGCCATTTCACAGGTTAACATGATTGTCAATACATGAAAATGGAATGCTCTGTGATAAATATGTACAGTGTGTGGTCACTCCTCTACCCCATGTCCCAACTGTTCTCTCTATCCACCTGCTTCACTCTACAATGAGTTAACCAAGCACATAATAAGTCTGACTAGTGCTGCTGCACAAGTTATATCCCACTACCTAAAGAACTTGCACAGCTGAACTTCACCTGCATTTGCAAATGTTCACAAGGAACAACACATGGATTCAACTGAATTGAACCAAACACATAATAAGTCTGATTACTGCTGCTGCAAAAGTTATCATATCCCACTACCTAAAGAACTCACAGAGCTGAATTTCACCTGCAGTTGCAAAAGTTCACAAGGAAAAATACATAGATTTAACTCAGTTGAACCAAGCACATAGTAAGTATGACTACTGCTGCTGCAAAAGTTATCATATCCCACTACCGAAAGAACTTGCACAGTTAAATTTCACCTGCAGTTGCAAAAGTTCACAAGGAACAATACATATATTTAACTCAAATGAACCAAGCACATAGTAAATCAGACTACTGCTGCTGCAAAAGTAATCATATCCCCCTACCTAAAGAACTTGCACAGCTGAATTTCACCTGCAGTTGCAAAAGCTCACAAGGAACAATACATAGATTTAATTCAATGTAAGGCAATTTCCAGGCCTCAAACTAATAACTTAATTCATTAAGTCATGCATTAGTGTGTTCTGATTTTAGTGTTGAATGTGCTGGAAGGATATGCCCACTCCTACCTACTTATCCACACTCACGGGCCTTTTACTGCTGAAGGTGAAGCTAAATTGACATTTTAGCATATTTTAATCTTATCAGTGTAATATATCCCTGGAAAGACAATGAAAAGCACATAACCATAAAATTAAATGCTGTGACTCAAGTCAAGTATTTAGAGATCAGAGACCTTGTCTTTGTATCCATGAACATTCTACCTCAGTGATTTTTTGTGGTAAGCCATCTGGGGGATTCTTCCAGCTCTGTTCACTTTGCTCACTCTGCTTCCCTACCCTGCCCCTATCCCACACACCCGAGTACCTCTACTCATATATTGAGCAAACCACTCCCCCTCATTCCTATGATCCACTTTTATACAACCCTACCTTTTCCACATCCACGTTTCATTCACACCTTACCTACCTTTATATAACCAAACATCTGCTTTTCCTTACATCCATCACCTTGCATTCTCATCCCACTACTATAATTCTTTGCATCTTACTCTACTTCACCATCACAGTACAATCACCACCTCAAACTATCTTACATTAACTCCAGGCTTACCTTCTCTTCTATGGACACATCAAACTAACGTTGCACCATAATTTTACTACTGACCTATCACACATCTCCCCCACCCTCCTTACCACAATCCACAAGGCAAATCACCTAATCACATTGTCAAATTCCACCCTGAAGTCAAAACATTTCCAACCTTATCTTAAGCTGCTCACATATTACTAGATAACTTACATCTCTATTCACACCTGATATTACATTCTAACACATAAATACCACTATTACTATTTTTAAACCCACCATTACAGTTGACACACTCCTTCTAACCTGCCTAACCTCTTTACTCTTTAATTCTCAACCTCGCTACAGCTATATCCTCACATACCCCCCACACACACCAATGCATATCAACAACCTCCTCCATCTCCTCAATAAACAACACAGCTTTTCACACATCTCCTCCCAGATTTTCCCCATACCCTCCCATATTATTCAGTCCACAAACTGGCTGCCTCACCACCTATGAAACTGCTCTTAACACCAGTACCATCATCTATAAATAAAAAACACTTCCCATAGAGCTCATTCCTCATTGCCTGTCTACTCAAATGTGGGGACATAAATCCTAATTCAGGCCCACCCTCTAATTCTAAAAACAAGAGTATCCTCAAAGATTTAAACATACTTACATTGAACCTTAGAAGGCTATGTAGAAAATAGCCCCACTGAATGCCTGTATGATCAAAATAAACCTGACATACTAACCCTTACTGAAACATGGCTATACCCCAATGTAAAAGACACAGAAATAATACCTCCAAATTTGCACTAACCAGAAGAGATGGATCTAAAACAAACAAAAAAAAGGAGAGGGATAACCCTTCTATATCCCTCTACACTCAACATCATACCCTACACCAGTAATTTACCCATATTTTCTAATACTGAAGTACTGATCTCTTTTTTGAACCTCAACACATCAAAAATAATTTGCATAATAGTAATTTATATCCCACCATGTCACAATATAGCAGTGTTGGAAAATATTTTATCCTGGACATCCCAAACAATAAACCTCGAAATAATAAACTTAGAAGATGTAACTATAGATTGGCACACCATAGCTTTCAACACCCCCACAAGCAGTATAAATCTGTATATTTTTTCTCAGCTTATCAATACTCCTATAAGATACAACAAAGATCTTGCCTGCCATTCCACTCTAGACTGGATCTTAGTATCCCACCCCACCAACTACCCCTCTTCCAGTACACTGCTAGCTCCTTGAGCAATCATCTGCCAGCTTATTCCCTTAGAATAAACTCCAAACAATTAAGAGTACACACTGTAAAATCAGTTAGGAGCTCAACTAATATTTGTCAGCAAAAATTCAACAATCTCCTACGTGAAATAGACTGGACACCCCCTAAATCAACTACCCCTTAATGATGTTGTACTATACTTTAATACGTACCTCTCAACCGTACCAAATTCCTTGGTTTTTACTGGTTTTGAGGTCCAAATCATGGGGTGCCATAAGTTCCTGAGTGGCCCCCTTAATTCCCAAATTTCCCGGCTTTTTTTTAAATTTTTTTTCCCTCTTTTTTTTGACTGACGTCATCACATGCAGAGGGGTGGACGATGACATCAGCTTTGCAAACAGTCTGCCAGCCTGTTGGAATTCAGTTGAGGGTGGCTGAGTGTGTGACTTGTTTGTTTATGTTTATGTCAGCTGGAGTCACATCTCGCATGCTGCAACAGCTCTACCCTTCCCAGTGAGAATCAAGAGAGAGGAATGGCCGCCTGGGACACACACATGAGTCAGTCAGTGGATTGTCCATCCAAGAGGCTCCTGAGAAGAAAAGGAGCGACTTCCAAGAACAATGGCATGCCAAGAGTGCATGGACTTTGTAGTGCAGCTGGCCTTCAAAGTGCGAGAGGTACAGGTACAGTAGCTATTTCCTGTGTACTGTATTTTTAACTGGGCTTAATCATTATTGAGCACTTATTGCAGCATTATTCTTCTGATTGTTCAGAATATACACTGAGAAGTGAAGGTGTATCACAGCATCACAACATGCCCAAAAATAAAGGTGAGGAAACTTGCAGAATTTATTGACTTAATAGTGACATACCTTCTAGGCCAATTTAACCGTGACATTATCGTGGTATGACCCTGCTGTGTTGTTGGTTTGTGATGTACAGTTAACATATTTAGGTTGTATTGGGGTTCTTCTGATGGATAAGTTACATTTTAACAGGTTTCTTCTGTAGTGTATGACTGATGTTAAATCGTCAAAGGGAAAAAAATAAATACGTATTGGTGATGTAGGGAAACACATTTTGTATTCATAGTTTCCATTTTTGGATCTGAATTGTAGTACTGAGGCAGCACTATTTTTTTAAGCCATGGGCTACTTTCACAGACAGCACGCAGTAAATGTAAAAGGCTGCTGTGTATGCTACTCCTTTAGGAGGGTTATATGCACCTTGTCTCTTACCATGTGTTAAAGAACACAGTTGTTTTTTTTTTTTTCTTTCTTGTGAGCTTAGCGTGAATACAAACTTCATTTGATAGAAAATATTTGATACCACTTCTTTTAGGGGGCCCCCCAAACTTTCAAAGTATCCTTATTTTTGTAGGGGGGCTTATGTAGCATTTCCTCCTTTCCTGAATTGATTGTTATTTTACAAGAGGAAAGTAGGCTGCCTGCATCCTTTCCTTGTTAGTCACTTGTGGTGTACTGTTGTAGCTGGATCATGTAGGCCTGTTTCTTAAGAGGAGATGAGTTATTTTGTGTATGTGTAGTGACTGTTCTCACTTGTGTGATGTTTAGTGTACCTGTGTGCCTTGTAAAATTAAATTGTTCTGTCTCCAAAGGTAATGTGTAGTAATTGTTATGTCATCTGTGAAATGGGTGCAAGAAAATTTTTGAATTGCATGCAAGATTTTCATATTTGTAATATAGAGATTTGCAACCCCCCCCCCCCCCATGTGGGTGTGTGACCACTGGTCAGTGTACTGGTTTTGGCACACCTTGTTATCTAAAGTTGTAAAGAAAAAAAAGGCAAGAGAGGAAGATACTCTGTAATGTAACCAGGCATTCCACAATCTGTTACTCCTGTAAATAATCCTGCTGTTTTCTTAATTTGTAGAAGCAGTGGGTAGGTTGACCAATACATTCTAGTCTAATGTTGCTGCAGTAGTCATGAATGTAGCACCATTCACCAATCTAGTACTTTCATTAAAAGAATAGTATTCTGCTTTGTCTGTATACAGCAAAATGTAAATTTAATATATTTAATCCTGCATTATGTAGCAGACCATCAAGACTGTCATTTTTCTTGTAAATGCTTTCTGGATTCTTTCAAGCCTATAAACACAGGGTACATCACAATGGTGTTTTCTTAGGTACATTTTTATCTCCTAGCTAACCAGTCTTTAATTCTGCTGTTTGTAGGTTTTGCCAATTGTAGATGGAATGCATGCTAAGTAGTGGTAGTGCATATTTCAGCTTAGAAAAGAGAATATTTTTGGCAATAGATTTGCAGGTTATTTGGGGATAGTAAGTGGGATTTTTTTTTCCTTTTTGATGATCAGGTTAGTCCCACTAGAATAGTAGCTTCTTTTCAGTGGAGACCCAAGGCAGTATTTATACTACTAGGGGAGAGCTGGCCAGGCTTTATCATTATTTATATATGGCAGCCCCGATGACTCCTGTTATTTTTGGAGTTCCTAAACTCCACAAGGAGTTAAATAATCTGCCTAAGTGTCCTATTGTGGATGGGAGAAATTAATTTACTTATTCTTGTGCTAAATACGTGGATTATAAATAGAAAGATCTGTTAAAGGATAAAAAAAACTGGGAAGACTCTTGGAATTTTTTTAAGTATGATTAACCAGTTAGATTTTAGAGCTAATGATATTTTTTGACTATTGATTTATATTCAGCCATACCCCAGAATATAGAAATTCTGTGAGTGACTGAATTTTTATTCATGAAGGGTTTAGCACAGGAAGATGTTAACTTGTATGAGGAACTGTCGGATAAAGTCATTATACTGTCTTCTTCCTCTCCACTTCCTATGCCCACTTGTTTCTGTTTGTTCTGTTTAACCAGGCTGTGCCTGAAAATGGTGTGTTGCGATCAGTGGACTACCCCAGTAAACAAACTAAATAAATAAATATTGGATTGCTCATTTCTTTCAAACTCTTTCTCGCTCTTTCTTCCTATTCCATCCACTGCATAACAGTCTCCCCTTTACCTTCCTGATGCTGCTCATGGCAGTACCTTTCAGTATAGTGATACAACATCAAACCAAATCTAAATTGTCCTTAAGTAACATTTAAAGTGTTATAATTTATTTCTTTCACTTATTAATTTATCCTTTGTTGACTGGACTAGTCATATTAGGTTAGTGGCCTAATACAAGTTAATTTTTATTTTTATATAAGAGAATAGTATTTTAGTTTTATACAAGTTCAAAGTTTTATACAAGTTCAGATGTTACTAATATAAATAAAATAGTTTTGTTCTGGTTCATATTTTGTGTAATTTAATGAAGAAGGCTGATGCGCAGTCGCAGTTAATTTTATTTTTATAAAAGAAAATCATATTTTAGTTTTGCGCAAGTTAAAATATTAATATAAATAAAATACTATTGTTCTGCTTATTTTGTGTTTCATGATCATATTTGGGTTGTGTGTTCTTTAGTTTGCATTTAAAAGTTGGTACCCCACAATTCCATCAGAGTGGGTGGGATACATAAGTATGTATGCAAATTTTATGTTAATCAGTGTACAGATTTGTACCTCTTTTTCTTGGGCGTTTGTCCAGATTTTTGATGTTTCCATGTTGAGAGATATGCTTTAATAACACCTTCCTTCACATACTTAATACCATAGCTCCCATTCATATGAAAATAATCAAAAAGAACTCAACATCATGGCTCTCTAAGGAATGTAAACACCTGATGAAGCAAAGGGACCTAGTCTGGGTAACCTGGAAACTAAAAAAAATAAACATAATCATGTCAATTTTAAAACACTGCAAAACAAAGTGACACATCTAATCAATAGAGATAAGAGGTCATACTATTCCCAGCTTCAACTCCAGCATAAAATCAACCCCAATAAATTTTGGCACTCCTTATCTTCTCTACTTAACTCTGGAACAAACAGCAAGTACAACCCTTCAATTGATACCCCTCCATCACAAATAGCTGACAACGTTAATAAGCAGTTCATAAAATCAATATCAGACCTTCTAACTAGCACCCCTAATGCTGGACCCCCTACCCTTCAGCCTATTCAGACACCAACCCTAGACCATCAACTACTTCTAATCCTGTCATTAGTACCCTCCTACTCAACAAGATGTCATACAAACCCCATTTTTATTTCAGCCCATACCCACTGACACCATTAAGAAACAAAAACTAAAACCCTGCTCCATCTTAGCTCATAATTTTCCATCACACTCCCTCATACTGTCTACCAACTCAATTATCTACCCAATAAGTATCCGTATAAATAGGGTTTTATCCATATCAGAAGTACTATCATATGGGAACAATCTCACATCACCCCCTCTACAAAGGAGGCAACTGTTTTGAACCATCCAGTTTCTGTCCTATATCCATCTTCTCACCCATATCCAAAATTCTTGAGAGAGGTATCCATCAGCAAGTAATTCAATTTCTGTTGCAAAACAATCTTCTAACCAAAACCCATCATGGCTTCTGACCCAGCCACAGCACAGCTACAGCCCTATTATCCTTTACAGACACGGTGAATAAGGCCAGAAATGGAGGATGCTATACAGCCTCAATATTCCTTGATCGTGAAATGATCCAATAAACTATTACCCTTTCTCCACAGCCCTATTGGAGTCCCTCAAGGCTCCATCCTCGGACCTATACACTTCAACATTTTCACAAACAACCTTCACACTGCCTCTAACCCTGGGACCCTCATTCAATACGCTGATGATTCCACCATAACATGCACTGCTCAATCACTAGTAAAACTACTCTCAACAACTCAACATTCCTTTACAGCAGTCAAATCCTGCCTAAGAAATGCCCAACTCTTTCTTAATCCAAAGAAGACTAAACTAGTACTCTTTCACCCCAAAATCACCTCCCCTGTCACTGATCATTTCAACATCCTTGCATCTGACAACACTGCTATAGAAATAGTGCAGGAAACCAAATTTCTAGGAGTTTTCATTGATAATAAACTTTCATTTGACCCCCATATACAACAAAATATAAAGAAAACTCATCAGAAACTGGGACTCTTATATAGAAACAAACATTTCTTTACTGCAGCAACCAGAACTATCCTTGCAAAAACATTTATACTTCCCTCCCTTCTTTACGGTGCCCCTATCCTAACTAACTTATAAACTTCTACCCTAAGCAAGATGGAACAGTGTACAACAAAGTTGCAAAGTTTGCCACAAACTCTAGATATCACACACACCACTGTAAGCCACTACTAGAATTAAACTGGTTTGACCTCCCTAATCAACTTGCCTTTATTCAGCTATCCAGCTTGCACAACCTTATTTTTAAGTCTACTGTCTGCCCTGCACTAGCCAATCTAGTGACACCTTACACACCAAATTGATTTCTATGATCAGAAGACAAAAATCTCTTAGCTATCTCAAAACCTCCAAGAAAACTAGGTCACGCTCTGTATCCTTACTCTGTCTCAATATTATGGACTTAACTACCTCTAATTACTAGGTCTATGCCTGGCCTAACCCATTTCAAAGCATCTTTAAAAAATCATCTCAAAATACCTGGCTCTACTCCTGCATAAAGCCTGCCTAATGCTCAGCTCTTCCTCTTTTTCTACACTAGCCTCATCCTCTTCGTCTGTCATATTTTACTCCTTCACAGTCTGCAAAAGTCCAAAGTTCTCCTAACTTCATCTCTGTTTCTATACCATATCCTTAAGCTACTGCTCAAGTTGTAATGCCTCTATCCTTCTTAATGCCTCTATTCTTCTTAACTCTCCTGCTATCTTTCTGTATCACTCATTTTCTGGCTATTATTTCCTAACTGAATTTTTTCAGTACTGTAACAGTCAATGTCATAGAGTGCAGTACCTACATACTATTTTTGGACACTATCTACTTATAGGCTATGTACATGGTGAGATTGACTATTGTCGATAATGTTTTAACTCTATATAATTGTCTAGATGTGTATTATATACTGTAACATCTTGTAACATAGTTTTATGCTCTTTCAAATAATTCTTCTATAGTATTTCTAATGTCATTTCTATTGTATTAGATTATACTGTATTGCATTGTATTGTATGTGGAGCTTTCCTCCCCAGGCCTCTGCTGAAAATGGGTTCTGTATACCCAGTCAAACTACCCAGGTAAACAGATGTCAAATAAATAAATAAATAGTTTCAGGGACAGTTCTTTTCATAGCACTTTCAGCATTGCAAAAATGGTTTGTTAGCAAAATGTGTCATTTGCCTGTTCTTTTGGGGCAGTGGAGCAAAGCTGAGTTACTGTTATGGCACAAACAAGAACAGACTGTTATTTTAGGGGGAGCAAAGGTGAGTTACTTTTACAGCACAAAAAAGGATATATAGCTATTGTTACTCTTCTTGTTTTGCTTCCTGCCTGTTGTTCGTATTTCACATTTCTAGACTGTTTTACATTTCTCCAGTGGGTAGCTACTTTTTCTGTTTCTTTTTTCTGGAAACAGTTATTTTGTAGTTATGTGATACTTAAGTGTATTATCCTCCTGTTGTCTTTTAGGACATGTAGAAGTATGTCATCCAAGCATGGCTATCCTCGAAGATCCCCGTTCACTGATGCTGACAACCAGGTGACAGTGGATGCCTTTAGGTAACATGGTGCTTTTCTTCTGGACAGGGGATGGAGAGATACGGCATGCAGGATGCAAATTTGGTGTCAGATTGTTGATAATGTGAATGCTCTGGGTGGCCATGGTAAGACATACAAGCAGGTGTGGCACAAGTCAACTGACATGCTCACATCTGCATGGAGGAGAGCAGCTGCAGTGGGCTGTGACCATATGGTTACCAGAGGATGGTGTGCTAAGGATCTGCCATGAACACCCAATGAGGACTTCCTGGCAAAATTCAGGGATCCAGACAGTTCACAGGAAAGTTCATTACAGCATATCCTGGAGGTCAGAGCAACAGTTTCAGAGACAGCAAGCACATCTCAGGAAGGCTTTGGTATCTCATCAGTTTAATAATGTTGTTTAGTAAAACAACTGAAATATATACATTACTTATGTGTCACATGAATTTTATTTCGGGGAGATTGAAGATTGTTACAGTTATTAGGTGAGGTTGGAGTTGTCAACCACATTCTTGTTGAAAGTATTCTTAATGGACATATAAAGGGGTAAATGTACTAATTACCTGAGTTACTGTTAAATGTCATGATGTTGCCCTTACCTTTTGCTTAACTTCTTCCAGGACCATCTGGCTTGCAGAGGGGAATATCACCTGCAGATGGTAAGCCAAACATTTTTATGTCAGTACTGCTGCGCAATTTAAAGAAATAATTTAGTGTGTGATGTTGATGTCAGGCCTGTTGCATGTATTGCTCTGTTGTCTGTAATGGCGACAGCACTGTTAGTTTGTTAGTATATATTAGACTATAGTGGTGTATGTATTATTTTTTTCTGTGTTTGTTGCTTTTCATTACAGCTGATCAGGACAGTGGAAGTGCGGGCCCTCTGCAACCTGATGTCAGTGGTTCAGCAGACTCTAATGATGATGGTGGCTAAACAGAGGCACAGTCAATGGGTGCAGAGGTTGAATCTGACATTGAGGTTGACATACAGCCATCCCCTGCAATTACATCTGACACAGCCAGCAGGCCTATGCCTACCCATTCCAGTGAGCCCTCAGATATTGAACAGGTGGAGGGCAAGGCCATTGATCAGGGAAATGTGGCTACTGTAGCTTCAGTGCCTGCTGAGTATGGCTATATCCAAATTGTGGGAGAGGTACCACACAGGAGGGTTGATGGGGTGCTTAGAGGGGACCTGCTGCCCATCCTCCACCTGGTACAGGTGTCTCTTCCCATGCCACTCAACATATGTATAGGGCCATCATGGAGGCATAGCACATTCCCATAGATGTTCCAGACAAATGCTCAGGGTTGTAGATATGGCACAGGCTGACATGCATAACTGCCAGTACAGTGCTTCTGACTGAATGGATCAGGCGAATGATACATTGGAACAAGGATTGTCAAAGATGGAACGAGGGATGTCTGTCTTGGAACAAGCATAGTCTGTGATGAAATGTCTACTGGGGGAAACAGCATCCTCGTGGGCATAGGTCAGCCACATCATCTGCTTTAGCCAACGTAGCTGTGCCATATCACACTCCTATAGTGGCAGTGCTTAAGTTCCACTGCTCCATCAGTGAGTGTGCTGTCCACACCAGGACATGGCAGGCCATGGGCCATGATGCTGGGCATCTCTCTGAAGGGAGCTTGTCCAGCAGATGTCAGTCACATTCAGATAGCAGCAGTGCATCTGACCATGGGTATGGATGGGCCAGTGCAACTCCTGTTAGAGCCACTGCTTATGGTCAGGGATGACAAAGATGAACTGCCACCTCTAACATGCACAGCACAAACCTGTCCAACATATCAAGATGTAGAGCATGCACAAAGCTTGGCTGTATTCATGCAGAAACTCACACACCAATGTGAACCTGGAAGACCCCTACAGACACACACACAACAGTTACATGGTTCAGCCATGTAGCTTAAAACTCATTTTGTCTCACTGGCCATTTTTTGGTTTATCCAAATGTCTGCCTGCTTCTCTTTCTTACTCACACACTCACCAACCTTTTGTGTTAGCCTAAGCCCCCCCCCCCCCCATACAAAACCCTGTGAAAGTGATGATAACTGCCATATCCCTGTTTTCTATCTTTTGGATTCAGGGATGCATATGCTTTGTGTCTGAGACTGAAGGTGCATAGCTGATTTAGTGCTTAGTATATCTGCATCTGTAGTGTTGAACTGCTGTTTCAACCTTTGACTTATATTGTCTTTGGCAATTTTGTGAGGGCTGTGAAGACAGAAACTGCAATATGTATCATTACTTTCTAACTTCTTTCTTTAATGATTTTCCAGTACAAATGCATGGTGCTAAACTTGAGGCCATGCAGTAACCATCATTACTTTTGAGGGGTATAACTGTGTGAATCTTTGATGCCTGAGTCCTACTACTTAATAATACATACATATAAGTCGCATAAGTCTGTGCTGTCACATGTTAAGATAATTTCTGTAACAATATCCCACCTTTTCCTTGCTTATAGTACCAATTAGTGAAATAGAAGGATATGCCACTCATTCATATTATTGCACAATGCACTCCAGGTTTAAGATTTACCATGTGAATGCAGCAGTTGACATGGTTGTAGTTCAGGGCTGATTCTTTCTGATGCAAGCAGTACATGGCTAATACATGGGGAGGTAAAGGTTGTGTGGGTTGCCTGGCATCAAAGTTACTATACATATGTGTATAGGAGAAAGGTTTTAGGCTCCTAGGTGGTGAGTGAGTGTGTTATGCATTATCTCTTAGCCAATGCAAGGGCATATAGAGCATGCCTACATCAGCCTACACCCACAGCAGCTGGTGGTTCCCCCTCTGACACCTCATCTGCTTGTGGATGTGGTGACCTTAGCATTTGTAGTGGGATGTGTGGTCCTCCCCTTGCTAATCCTGCTGAAGCTGTTTCCTCAAGATGATGTTGTGTCACATGGCACATACTGTGAAGATTTCTATGCATGTCCATAGATTTTACTGCAGGCGTCCGCAGTATGTATCTAGACACCAGAACTATAACTTCAGCAGACCAGACACATGCTCTATGATATTTCTGGTTTGAGCATGTGTCTCATTATGGCATTTTTCTGTGTTTGTGTGCATTTCTGATGGGTTTCATCAGCCACAGTTCCAGTGCATAGCCTGCATCCCACAGTAAATGACCCTGAGATATGCCCCCCCCCAACAAACATCTGGTACAGTAGGGAGGTGTGCCAGATATGTAATTTGTAGTAACTGCCAGGGTTGCCTGCACACACATTCAAAATGATTCTCTTGGCATTGCACACAATTTGGCAGTTGATAGAGTGGCACCCATTTCTGTTTAGGTAGATCCAACCCTGTTCCCCGAGCGGTGCTTTAAGTTCTTTATGTGTGCAATCTATGGCACCCAGTACTTCAGGACAGTGTGCTACATGGTAGAACTTCTGCATATTTCTTCTCTCTCCTCAGAACTATGGGAAAATATATGTGGTAACTGGCATGTTGGGGCATAGCATTCAGGAACTGGTGGAGGATCCTGGAAGCTGATGCCTGTGACACCCCAAGCATGTCCCCTTTGGTCTCTGAAAGGTATGTGTAGCTGAGATTCTAAATGCTACACATACCTTTGTCTCCACTGGGATGAGTTTCACTTGGTTGGCTCTGGCTCTGAACCGAGAACAGAAGAGGTTGCAGAGTTGCTGTATTGTGTCCCTATCCACCCTGCAGTGCTCTACAATTTCCAAGTCACGTAGGTTGTGAAAAGCTAATTGGGGCCTGAAAACTTTTCTCCTTCTCAGCCTAGGCCTATTGGCAGCATCAGCAGCAGCACTGACTTCAGCCTGTAGCACACACAAATGAATAAAAGCAGCAGAAGCCCCTACAATTCTGTGTTGACTTCTTTCCATAGCTGCATTCCAAAAGTTTTGGAATTTGCAGAAAAGAAAAACAGTCTGGAGTCTACACAGTTACTTTATATTTTATTATATAGCTCCACTGTGTTGAATTTGTTGGTTAGCATGCAATTCAGCTGCTTATGCTGTAATTAGCATGTCACTGTGTTTACCTTGTTTGCACAGGGGTGGATGCCTATACACGATGCTTACTGCATCCAAAAGATGTTGCTACTGTGTGTGTAGAAAATGACCATGTAGGGTTTATTGAATCCCCCTGCTTGTCTATTTCTGATGTACATGACACTTCAGCTGTAAGTTCTTTTTGTTCTTGGGTATACATGCTGAGGTGGAGAATACAGCAGTGGCATTGGGTTACATACATAAATTCACTGTGTATACATCTCATATGCAATAACTGCAGACTATGCATTCATCCAGTAATGTAGCTTCTGTCCTTGCTGTTATCAAAACTCAGCATGTTATTAACATGTATATCAAATGTTTAAGACCATTTGTTTTACTGCAGCTTTATAATCCTATCACATCCTTTGTTAGCACATCTGTTTTTATTTATGTGCATAGTACCAGTATTATCTTTGACATTTTAATTATCGTTACATCTATACAGCAGGATTTTTGTTAGCAATGTTTTTTTGACACTTCAGCATGTTCACCTATGGTACATGACTAAATCTTACCCATTGTCCCTTCTATATGAATTATTATGCAGTACAAACCATTATTTTTTGTATACAATTCCCCCATTTCACTTCCCCTCCTTCAGAATTCTTTCATTGTATTTGTCCTTAATATTTCCAGGCTACAGGGCTTGCTCATATCTTAGCTTTGCCTATAAGCAAGCCTTTTTATTTACATTCTGTGCTTATGCATGCAAGCATCTTTACATGATCGTGAACTCTATTGCATTTTTTCTGTTATTCCTTGATCTAATGTCATGTCAAAACTCCACCAGCTGGTAAATACCTTTATGGACTCTTCCACTTTTCTGAGAGTCTATCATCCTTTTTTACAACTCTCCATTTAAGATAATCACAGCAGGTGTTTGTACTTAGTTTCTGCTGCTGTGTGCTCCCTTTTACCATAATATCTAGTATAAACATTCCAGCTCAGATGGTATGCTTTATGCCACATTTCTTGAAGAACTAACTCATTCACTCCAATGGAGCTTAGGATGTTTGCATTGTAACTTCCAATGGGCAGACCCTAAGCTTTTTGATAAAATCAAATTATGTCCTCACATTTCAAATAAATGTTCATATTTCTGGAACTATAATGGTTACAAAAAAGTATGAATGGCAAACCCTTCAGTACAAACTATTTTTATAGTGAGCATATTCTTTAGGTTAATGATATTAAACAGAATTTTATAAGTCACAGTAAACAGAGTCCCCAGGATTTAAAAAAAATGTATGTAGGCATAGTGTAGAGCCTACATGAAATGGTACCATGTCCGTGTATATTGTTTCCCCTTGGCCGCATGCCATGCATATTAATCATGGCACATTACCGAAGGAGAGCCAGGGAACACGGTTTATTGAATCAGTGTAGGGAATGTAATGTTAACTGTGTCTGCAGATGGGTAAGACACTCCCTGCAGTATTGAATTGCAGTATATCAAGGTATTTTTTTTTTATTTAAAAAGCATGTTTGCACAGCGTGGCACACAGCAATGCTAAGCATTGCCAAGACACCTGCCAGACATCTGAAAATAGAAACTGGATGCATTTAATTATTTACTTAAATGTCAGGTTTAAGTGTAGCTGAGCAGGTTTGCGCGGTGCAGTGTGGTGCAGTGCTCAGCAGTGCTTATATATAGCTCAGAGGTATATGTAAAGGTATATCAAAATTTCACATATCCTTGTAGTGAAATGGGTGGAGTTACAGCCACAACTGCAATAGGTGCAGGGTTTGAATACATGGATGGGAAAATAAGCATTTAGTTTTGAAATATAAATTATTTTTAAATTCTGGCCCACTGTGCTATGCTAAGCTCTGCTAAGACCTGATAAGCACTGTATAAACACAATAATGGCTGAAATGTTTATGGCCTCCTCGGCTCTGTTTAGCTGGTTTGCACACCACTAAGCACTGCTAAGCATATGGGTCTTCAGTTTTTTGTACTGCCCAGCTGGTTTGCATGCTGCTAAGTGACACACTGCATTTTTAAATATGGCCCAATGGCATGTAAGGGTGGGAAGACAGGCTATATTAAGCCCAATCGGTGGCAATACAGCATAATCTGTTGGAGTTCTGTCTCTGAAGGATAGTATTGCAGGCATTGATGAGGGTTCATGCTTTTGGCACAGCACTGGGGTATCCTGGTGTCCAGAGTCATTGTCAGACTCCTTGTAAAAAAACATGAAGGCCAGCTTCTGCAGGGAGGTTACTAGGGTTTAGAGTGCAAAGCAGAGGTCTGGGACTGTCTGGCAAGAGACCTCACCAGTGCAACTGGTACCACCCACACAGGTGAGCTGTGTCATCATCACTGCGACAACCTGAACAGGGGGCATCTCTTGGACACCTGGGTCTAAGTATTTTGGGCAGGGGATGCCCCATATGTATGTAAGTACTTTTCCTTCTGTAAACTAAAACTGAATCTGAATGTCTGCTAAACTGGTATACATAATAGTGTTCTTCTCTCCCAACAGCTGCAGAGGAGAGGGCTCTCAAACTCGAGGAGCATGCCGGGCACTTGGCCAGGTTTGCCGTGAGTGTTGTGAGTACAGATGTATTTTGCTAACTATAGTCAAATAAGCAAGAATGAGTTAAGCATTAATTGCAATTAGGTATATACAGTAAAGATTGTATCACAATGAATGTGGACTTAGAGCTGTACTTCAATAAGTGAATGCTGCCAGCTGTAGTACAATAAGCAGGGAAGAGTAAAGCATTAACTGTAAGAAAGTACTTACAATAAAGTTTCTAATGCAATAACTTTGTAATTACAGCTGTATTGCAACACCTGCATAATCATAACTCTTGTGCAATAAAAACTCAAAGCTATTCTAAAAACTGCATGAAGGTATTTCAAATAAAGTCTCTTATGCAATAAGTATGGAAGTGGAACTGCTTTGCAAGACATGAATTATAACAACTGCTGTGTAATAAAAACATGAAACAATACTAGTACCTGCATGAAGGCATAGCTAATAAAGTCTGTTGTGCAATAAGTGTGGATTCAGAGCTGTTTTGCAAGAAATTAATTAGGACAACTGTTCTGCAATAACATATCAACCAATACCAATAACACCAAGGTAAATTGTGTACTTCAGGAATGTCTTGTTTTAACCATTGCAGTTGAGCTATATGTATTCAGGCTGTGAGTTAAGGTGCTTTAGTCAAATATAACAGTGTAATAGGTATAGACTGCAAATATAATGGCTGCCAAATTAATTGTTTAACACAGATAGTACCGATCAAGGCTGATTCTAGGCCACCATTGTTCATATAATGCTCTATCATCCATAAACAGCAGGTAAGCAAGTTATATGGGTGAGGTAGCTCACTCCATGATTTGATATTATTTGTTTACTCCACAGATATTTAAACCCACTAACAATATATTGTGTACGCCTGCAGTCTATATGGTAATGTAGAAGTTACCTAATATCAGTGTCATGCTTTTACTTCATGTATGTGTGTTCTACTGTCACTGCAGGCTAGTATAAAACTGTAGTAGTGCTGCCAGGACATATTTTGTTTCCAGGTAAACTGTAGTCAGATGGCAGTCAAATAGTCATCTGCAGTGACTCAGTAGCTCAATTTGTTAAATGCACTATAAAAAATACATTTTGGCACACACAGACCAGGGTTCGAATCCAGTGCAAGGTCTAACTACATAATGCTCACAACTTCACTTTCCACAGGAACTACAGGTAAATGGGTGAGGTAGCCCATATTATCAATAAATAATTGTGTGTTTAGATGTCATAGACTGTTTGAATCATTAGCAAGAATGTGAAAATACAGCATAAAATAAAGGAAATAAATATTATAATAATAAAATAAAGTGAAATGCATAATGTGCATTCTTGGTATGGCTATATTCCTGGAATGTCGGAAAACCTTGCTGCAGCCATTTCATACATGCTATGCAGATGTACTCTGCAGTAACTGCTATTGGGTTCTATCACCATGCCTGCCAAGCAAGGCATGATAGTTGTTTAGTTTCTATACTATACACATACGTGTCTCTCAAGTGTCATGCTGTCACATAATGTAATTAGTAGAGTGTAATCCCTCTGTCACAGGTTTATATTGACATGATTACCTAAACAGCAGAGTCTCAATCCATCAGCCCACAGTACACCTTGGTAGTTATATAGGTCCACCTGATGTGCATGTGTTCTGTGTAGTTATGTACCCACAGTTGTTACTGCTTGGCCCATACTGTCCCATGCAGATAGCTTGAAAGGTATGTATGTGCTACAGCAGGTATAAGGGACTTGTACACATAAAGAAAGGGCAGACCTGTAGAATGGATAGTAATACTGCTGTCAGGTATATATCCAATAATAGTACTAATACCCTGTTTTTCTCTCTGTCTCCCCATCCCTTATCTTCATTTATTTATTATTGTTATTCATTGCTTATGGTTCACTATTTACATATGTTGTTACATTAAACTACATTTTGGGGCATGTATTTATTATTGTTATGTATTATAATGGTTGCATATTAACATATCTTGTTGAATTACCTATTTTGTTGGCCTTATGCCTAACTGTTACTGGCATGCTGTTATTATACTGACTGTTCTGTTATTTATTGTTGTGCTTTGCATAATACGCATTGTTATGCACTTGGGTTATTTCCACTGTTCTGGCATGCTGCTATTACTAACAATATGTTTTGTTCATAACTAACCTATACTTATTGCTATACCTTCTTCACCACAGCACGTCAGCATAGGCCGGTTCCCGGTGATCTGCTAACCCTACCTCATCTGGCAGTGGCACCGGGTCCTGGCACATCTGGGACCCATGCTGGAGGTGCCACCTCTGCTACCCCTGCACCACCTAAGGTGTCAGGTGGAACTGCTTCAAGGGACGGGGCCCAGCCTCTCCCCGGGACCATTGGCAGAGGTGCAGTAGTCACCAAGCAGCAACTACCGGCCATGGTGTGCAGGATCATTCATCGGAGTTATGAATGTCAACTGCACCAGATTGAGGGCACACTGGCCATCCTGGTGGGTCAGACTGACCCTGGCACCCAGCCTCTAGCACAGCCACCTTCAGGGCAGTGAATGAGCAGTGTTGACTACCCATGGGTGGGGACCTCAGTTATGCTGCTGTGTCTGGAGGCACATATGTCTCCAATTCCACAACACCCTCCCCATCCAAGGCGTTTACCCTCACACACCACCCTTGTCTGCTGTCTATCTGCTATTGCATCATCTGCTAACCAACTGACATCCTCATGCATACCTATGTCCTTTCCCCAACATTCCACTCTCTCCTTAAAAAAAAAGAAAACATGTTCACCTGTCCCTCAAAAAATATATATATATCGTCCCATACATAGCTCTCCATTTCACACATAGGTTCATAGGTGTGTACTACACTAATGGCCTTGGAGCCTTTACAAGCCTAGCCAAAAAAATTGCCCAAGCAGCGTGCCACCAGATGTTAGTTCACAGTGCCCATATCCAGCAGAGCAACTGGAATGATCCCTGGAGTGAACTTTTTGTTACCCATCCACTCGTCAAGATTTCTCTTGAAGAGGGCCAGCAAGGTGCTTTTCTTGACATAAATGGGAAGCTTATTCCAGAGTATGGGCAGTCTTTGGGAGATGCACCTACCCCTCCAGCATGTTCTGTTAATTGTGGTAATGAGGTTGTGATCTCTGACGCGTGTGGCATAAAGGGATTGGGAATTCTTTAGGTGTACCATTTCAAGTAGGGCTGGGTCGGACATGGCTTTGTAAGTCAAGCAGACATTACCTCTAAGTAGATGATAAGAGACTGAGAACAGCTGACGTTTCTTGATTCTGTCCATGTAGGACATCTGTTTAAGGCCTAGGATCCTTTTTGTGAGGTACTGTTGTGGCCTTTCCTGCTGTTTCAGGTGTCTGGTCAGGTACATGCCAAATGGGGTGTTATATTCAATGACTGGTCTAATGAGGGATGAGTAGAAAGGGATGAAGACCTCTTTCTTCCTGGGTTCAAAACCTTTAGTTATAAGATGTGTCATGTAGAAGGACTTTCTGACCACAGTGGCAATGTGGTGGTCAAAAGTGTGGTGGCTGTCAACCTGGGTGCCCATATCTCTTAAGGCCCCTTCAGTTTTCAGTGAGCTCCAACCAATGTGGTAATTCATGGGAACTGAGTTTTTTCCAAAGGGGATGATAATGCATTTTTTGGCATTAAGCTTCAGGCCATGGTTCCGACACCAGTCATTGGTCTCAGAGAAGCCCTTTTGTAGGATGTCTGCATCATTTGGGGAGTTGATAATGACTCCTAGCTTGCAGTCATCAGTGAACTTGGTCAACCAGAGTTCTTCTGTGTTGGCCTGGACATCTGGGAAGTAGATGCCAAACAGGAGAGGGCCCAGAACTAAGCCCTGTGGTACTCCACTCATGACTGATCAATAGTTTGACATGGAATCCACAACTTTCACTCTGTGGGTCCTGTCTGTGAGCCAATTTGCAGCCCACCTTGTAATGTAAGGATTGATGCCTAGTTTTGTGAGTTTATCAATGATACCTGAATATGGAATGGTATCAAAGGCATTGGCCAGGTTGAGGTAGGCTGTATGCACTGCCTTACCCTAATCCACAGTCTTGGTGACTGCCTCAAAGAAGTCAACCAGATTCAGCTGGCAGAATCTCCCTTGGACAAAGCCAAACTGTGTGGCGTCAATAGTTTGGAGATTGCCTATATCTTTTCTAAGCAGGTCCATGACGATGCACTCCATGGCTTTGCATACCAGACTTGTCAGGCTAATGGGGCTATAATTGCCAGGGTCTGTAGTTGCTCCCCCTTTATGGAGTGGGATGACTGTAGCAATGTGCCATTCATTAGGGACATAGCCTGAGGTAAGGCTGTGACTGAACAGGGCACACAGATGTGGTGCCAGTTCATTTTGTAGCTCATGTAGGACACATCCAGGGATATTATCAGCTCCTATGGATGCTGTATTCTTGGCTTTGGACAATGCCGCTTTTGCCTGTGCCACAGAAATGGTGGGTACCAGGCTTTCTTCTGGTATTAAGATAGGGCCACTGCTGGGGGGGGGAGGGGAAGGGGTAAGTTGGCACTGAATCTGTCAGCCAGTATGTTGGCTATATCTGTTGGCTCAGAATAGGAGATGCCATTGTGCAATAACTCAGTGCAAATCTAGATATTGCCTTTGAGGTTTTTGATATAGCTATAGAAGACTCTGTGGTAGTTTTTGGTGTCAGCAGCAATTCTGCCTTCATAACTGGCTTTAGAGGATTTGATAAGGGATCTCAGGTTTTTGTTGAGACTGATAAAGGAGGTTTTCCAGTTTTGTGACTTCATTTTTTTCTGCAACAGTTTCTTCCTTCTGTTGTAGAGTTTGCTGATGGCTGGGGACCACCAAACAGGCTTCCTTTTTTTGGAGGACAGCGTCTTAGTTCTGGTTGGTATGGCAAGGTCCATGCATTTGTGTACATACTCGTACAAAGCATTGGTGTATGATTTGGCAGTCATGCAGCTATTTTCCATTGGTATGGGTGCCAAGAAGTTAGCCACCTCTGTTTTTAGGAGCCCAAAGTCGGCTTTAGAGAAGTTTTTCAGGGTAGTCACCTTAGTGGTAGGTGAGATAGAGATTTCCATGATGATCAGTTTGTTGTCAGATTTAACTAGGGAGGAATTGACTATAAGTGTGGAACAATGGTCTCCCATGTTGGTGATAACCAAGTTGAGGATTTTGTTTCCTCTAGTGGGGTCAGAAATATGCTGATTCAGGGCATTGGAACTGATAAATTCCAGAAAGTGTTTGGCCTGTACATTGATACTTGAATAGTTTTCCCAGTTGATGGAATGGTAGTTGAAGTCACCCATTTATGAGTGTATTGGTTTGGACCTTAATAGATTCCAGGGTGGTTAGGAAGTTGGAGTGAGAGACTAGGGACATCTTTGGGGTTCTGTAGCAGGCTATGACTTGTATTGTCATCTTACCCAGTGTTAGTTGTACCTGAAGTATCTTGGATGCATTATGCTGGGCTATCAGTCTAGAGGTGTATGTATCCTTTAAGAATATGGAGACACCACTGCCTTTGGAGCTTCTGGACGTATTCTGGGTCTGAAAGGTATGGAATGAGTTGTAGCCTGGGAGAGCAGGTGTGCTTTCATCATCTTTAAACCAGGTCTCTGTTTCAGCACAGATGTTGACATTCTCCATTTTGAGGAGAGCTTTGAGCAAGTGCATCTTGAGATTTAGACTTCTAGCATTGAGCAGTATGACCCTCAGATTGCATTTGTTTGTAGCTGTTACGGTGGAATTTCAGTCTTTGGAATGCTACCTAAAAAAGGCACTATAGGGTTGGCAAGAGCCTTAGCCAGTAACTGGAATCTCAGGGGTCACAGATGCAGGCCATCTCTGGCAAAGCTTTGAGGTCTGTCGATCATGTCATCCCAGGCAGACAGATACTGGATCCCCTTAGAGTACATCAGAAACTTAGCCAATTGTTGAAGTCAATCATTTTCTGCTAATACTGTGGTATCATTCTTGGTGATGGCAGAATACTGCTCAGGGCTAGGGTCATACTTGCCTGGGCCACATAATCCGAGAGTTCCATTACATCTCTTTTCATGTAGTCCAGGGAGGTATGTCTCAGGTCATTCACACCCAAATGGACAATGATTGAGTCATATTTCTACTTGTTGTAAAGTGACCTGAGTAAATGTATTATGTGGTGGATCCTGGCACCTGATAGACAACTGACTGTCACCTTCTTCTTCAACCTAGTGAGTGGTCTACTGGACAAACTAATGTGGTCCAATTGGCTTGACAACACGTTTTTGTTGCCCTCATCCTCTCTCTGGGGTTTGAGAGTCCAAATTCATCTACAAAATCTGTCAAAATGTATAGCTTTTGCTGTATAAGAAATGGGTAGCTATGGTTCTTTCCTACACCATTCCTGCACAACCCTATCTGCTGTTCATTATGCTTTTCCTCCTATTTGCCCAATTTCATCACTGTCCTATTGCCCCCTTTTTCTTCTCTTTAAAATTGTTAGTCTAGGCTTGCACACCACACTGCTTAGCGCAGTTTAAATGAACTCTAACATCTATATATGTTATTTATATGTAGAGAATAAACACCTTTGCCAAGTCTCAAACCTGGGCTCCTCTCAACTATTGTATAGTACATTAACCCACCATGCTACACAGACTTTAAGTTACATATCTGTTTCTAGCAATACATGCTGACTGCTATTTACTGTCATTAAGCATGTAAATGAGATGCAAAAGGAATGTGAAAAATGGGAGTGTACCTTGGACCCTGGTGGAATAATACACCAGTGGACAGCCAAAGACATACCAATGGATGTATATGAGGCCTGTGATAGCAGGTATATGTGGCCTTTTATCAACAACTTGTGGAAAGACACCTGTTAAGGCAGCTATGACAAAGTACATGTACATTTGGTACCCTGGTGCAGAAATACAACCATATAAATCCAAGCACATAGTCATGGATGTAGAAATGTCTTTCACAGCCTGTATATGTGCACATATATCTTGCAAATAAAAATGTGGTTGTGATGTCTCAGTAGCTCATTTTGTTAAATGCCTTGCATGCAGTACATTTTGCCACACACAGTCCTGGGTTCGATTTCAGTGTTGTGACATACTTCAATTACATTATTGAGCAGACAGCAAGTAATGACTGTGTCTTGCAGTCTTAATCCCCACAGTATACTGCTACTTAATTAACTGCTACCCAGTTTTGCAAGATAAAGGCCTGCAGGCAGAGACACAATGGACATATCTATATCGCTTAACTATATGTTGCCTACCACTGTTATTTGCACTGTTGCATAACAGACATACCTTATGCTCATGTACCGATTGTACTATATAAAATGCCCTTAACCTGGCTCTGCTGTAATGACAGCACTGACACAGCTGCCACAGTTACACATACAGCTTACTGTCTAACAAAGTGTTAACAAACCCCCATGTGTTGTAGGCTGCAGCATACACAGCTGTATGTAAAGGTAGCTGCTGCAGTCCTACAATACCTCCCAACTTCCTAGAGCAAGTGATCCGGACACAGCCATACATATTGGGGGAGCAAAGGGCCAGAGATAGGGACATGTTTAACAGTTTGCCCCTACAAAGATAGTAGGTTGATAGAATAACAGCTACTGCATTAGCATACATATTCTGACACTCACATGTCTCTCTTCCCTTACTGACATCAACCCACAATGTTTGCCAGTGTGAACTGCCAGATGACCACAATGTTATGGGACACTGACCAAACATATGAGGCAAAACTGTGCACATACTTCACAAATCTCTTCAGGAGACAGTAGTTGTACCTACCCTCAGTGATGCTATAGTTTCCACAGCTCAGTAATGTCCATTTCAAACAGTATGAAATGGGCCAACGCCTACATGAAGGCCTTATATAGAGCACTGTGGTGGCATGTCATTGGCTACTGATACTGCAATTCAGCTATTCTGGCTGCAATTAGCAATTCTGAGCCACTGATTGGTACAAAGGGAATTACCTGCTAATGAGCATTACCTTCTAAAGGCAAGCAACTGGCGATGGGGAAAATGTCTGTATGAGATTTCAGGCACACAGATAGTGTATGTTACACGCTTTTCCAGAGGAAAGATTCAAAAAAGGAATACGGCACTCCACCAGGTATGTAATAGATGTCTCCATATAATGAGATGCAGATGGGAGAATGAAGGTATAGGGAATAGGGAGTCCAGAAGTAAGCTTGTCATAGATATATGGTATTCAGATGTCATTGATACTCTGCTGTCCTACACCTACAGGCATGACTCACACCTGTCCCTGCTTTCCAGTACATCTCAGCTCTGTCCATATCAATCCCTCTCAGAACTGTTGGCTGTTGTAAGACAGCTAGTGGATTACATGTAGTATATAGTGAAAATAACTAAGGGTGTACACTCCTTTAATGTCAAATGATGTACTGTATGTCACCTCCTCTTATTCTGTGAATGTGTCACATACATAGTTCTAACATTGTAAAAGTGTCCCTGCATGTTCCTGTTGTACTCTGGCTATATCTCATTGACATGTGTCCCAATTTAGTTGAGAGCGATGCTTGACATACCTTTCAACCTCCTACAGCAATTAATCAGGACAAAGCCATAATTAATGGTTGCCCAAAGGGCCAAAGTTAGAGACAGAGTATATATATTGCCCCTTCAATGCAAACATGTGAGTAGATTAACACATATTACTTTAGCATAACTGTTTTTTGAGGGGTATGACATGTGAAAGTCAGAATCTGGCTGTATATTCAGACATCAACCCTCAATGATTGGCCAACCATTTGTCAGACATCCACAGTTTCGTGTGAACAGGACCATATGTATGAGGCAAACATCCTGACATTATGCAAACATCTGTATAGTTGAGAGGCATGATGCCTACTGGTGACATATACTACAGCAGGTTTGCATTGCTTTCTGTCATTTTGGCACACTGGTGTTGCTGGACTGTCCCTATATAGTTGTTGTAATAGCACACTGCTATTTGTCTGACAGTGGCTGTATTACATATTAGTGGGAATTTTCCCATAGGGGACACACCACAGTAGACTGCAGTGATAGGTGTAGGGACATACAGCAGAATGTGCCTCTGCACACAGGGACATATCCCAGTATTGCTACGGTCTTGGTGAGATCCACACATGTACTGTATTTCCAGAATGTGGGGTATGATGTGTGAGGGAGCAGTGGATAGTGTAGGCCATTATGGGCATGCAGGATCTGTACATAGCAGACATCCATGTATCAGGCCTTATAATGTGTTCCCCTCTTGTTATCTTTCAGGAAACATGTATCACAGGAGACATCCACTATTCAGAACTGCAGAGAATGACATAATACTGGATGGCCTCAGGCAGCAGCATCACATCTTGGTCAGCAGGGCTCAGCTGTTAGCCTACAAAAAACTCCAGATGGAAAATGCATATTTAGCAAGAAATATTGAACTTCAACAGGTACCACGGGGTCTTAGAATTTGGAGGTACCTTAATGGAGCTTGTGAAAATAATGAAATGTTAGAGGAACTGCATGCTTTATTTGATAGAACTGGTATCGAGTTAATGAGAATTATGATAAAATTCAACAGTGTTAAACTCAACGATACACTTAAAAGGTTGGAAGAACTCGATAGAACCATCCAAAGTGGGTTGGTGGGCCCCCAGGGTCAAGTTTTGTTCCACGGTGCATTACGGGCAGTTGATGAACATTGTAATTTAGTTTTTACCCATAAAACTGACAAGATTCAAAGGGATATACGTGAGTATAAAGAGAAGGTAACCTATCCTTCATCATCAGGTCACCATGGAAATGATCAGCAACAGGGGAATGACCGAGCTTTTAAATCGGCAGAAGTGACGCAAGACGCAAGGGGTTATCATAGTGAGCAACGGTCTAGAGTGCAATCCAGCACAAATATGGAGGATGGTGTTCAGCGTTCTGAGTGGCTCAGGCGTAAAGCGCAGAGTTTTATTCATCAAGGAAATGGTTTCAGAGACTACACTGCCCAGGAAGCAAGACCAAAAGTTCCAAGAAGCCAAAATGTGTGACATGGGGATTCTTTTTTGCAAGTTGGGTTTTCCCAACTAAAATTTAAGGTTGTTTCCTTTGGCTTTTGTATAGGGGAGAGAGTTGCTGAGAATGTAGGTAATCAGTTGCACCAGCGAACTATAGATCTGCAGCAAAGTGATTCGGTTGTGACTGATGTAAATTCATTTGAATCTGTTTGTGGATTAAATGTGGTAAATTTCAACTGGAATGGCGACGAGGAGTGTCCACTTGCTCAGCAAGTTTTTGATGCTGGTCATTGTGGCTAAACTGACACCTATGATGAACTATATGATTTGTCCATATATAGTAACACTGGGTTGTCTTGTGAATAGGAAAGTAATCTAATGTTTTCTGTACAGGATGGTGTATGTGCAATGTCTTCGGGGGGGTATTTGTAATAATACTGGCACAAGCATTGTGGGAAATTGTTTAAATAATGATAGTTTTATGTGTAGTATTGAGGACACGGTGGCCATTGGTGACGTAATTGGTTCAACTGAAATGTTGGATATTCATGACCGGGACCAAAGGGTGGAGTTGCAAACATTACTACATGGTTTACATGATGAAACTGGTCTGGAACCTGTTGTAGTGTTGAATGACAAAAAAGATTTTAAAATTTTTAATTATTCAAACATTGATTTAACCAATGATCATGTTAATTTATTGGTGAAAGGGTACACCTTTGTTCCTACCAGGAAAAGAAATGTAGTAAATACTTTAATAGATCTTAAAAGATACACGAGAAAGCTCAACTTGGCTATATGGTTTAATTCAAGTAGTGAACCATATACTGAGTGTAGGGCATAATTGAAAAAAACTAGTGTTTTTAATCCACCCCTTAATAATATAGTGACATTATTTGAAAAAATGTGTGAAAGAGATATAAGGCATTTTTATAGAAATGGTGAGGGGTGTAATACGATGTTGAACTCTATAAAGAATATGAACAGTAAAGAAGAATTATTGGGGATGCTTATAAATACAAAAGATGTACGATACATGAAACCTGATAAAGGCGACGGTATTGTTATGAACAGAGCAAACTACTTGAATGGGATGAATGTCTTGTTATTAGATAGGACATATGAGGAGAGCTCTTTAAATGAAGTAAAAATAACCTATCATAAAATAGATATTTTATTGAGTGACATGTTACAAATCAAAGAGTCCGGATATTTTTACATGTTAAATGAACATCCTATGGTGTCTTATATATTTAGTATCCCCAAAATCCACTAAGGCCTGAAAAATCCTAAATTCAGGCCTACTGTGGATGGCAAAAGGTCTAAAACTTGCTTTATTAGTAAATATTTAGATAACAAATTACAAAAATGTTTAGAAAAAATTACATATATTAATAAGGATTCCTGGCAATTTTTGGAGAAATTAAGTGGGATAGAGATTACCCCTGACACTATTTTGGTCACTGTGGATATAGTTAATCTCTTCTCAGTCATCCCTCACGAAATTGGATTAACATGGTTGGAACTTCAATTGAACAAGACATGTATTTTTGACCAGGATGAGATCAATAAGTTTGTCACATTGATGTTTTAAAGACAAATGACATCTTTTTTGAAGGCAAGTGTTATAGACAGATGACAGGGGTAGCGATGGGTGCAGCTTGTGCCCCCATCTTCGCTAACCTCATTATGTCATTTTGGGAACAGGAATTTTTAATGAAAAGCCCTTTTGTAAAAGAAATAACGCACTACACCAGATACCCGAATGATTTATTCTTAATTTGGAGAGGTTCTGAGTATAGACTCAAGGAATTTTTCGACTATATAAATGGGACAGTAGAATTTTTAAAGTTCACACATGAGTATGATAAGTTTAGAATAACCTACTTAGATATTGATCTACGCATTGATTTAGAAAATAAAAGGTTTATTACTAATATTTTAGAAAGTCTACATTCTCAAATTTTTATCTGGAGTATACCAGCTGGCACCCGCACCATCAAAAGAAATCTGTGGTTAATGGCCAGTTGGTGCGGGCAGCCAGAATAGTTAACCAATATGATGATTTTGTAAATAAGGTAGATTTCTTAATGCAAATGTTTAGACAAAGGGGTTATCCTAGTAACATGTTGGCAGTTATTTCTGCAGAGGTTAAATATAAGCAAGAAATGGGGATATATAAGCCCATTGTAGATTATAGTAATAATGCCTGGACATGGTATGCAACATCAATGGACATCACAAATAGAACAAGTATAGGTATCAGTTTTATTTTAACTTATAATAGTGAGGCCAGTATTATCTCTGACAGTATCCACAATAATTGGGAAATATTACAATTTGATGAAAATATTGTACAGAAAGTTGGCACAAGCACTAGAATTACTTACTGGAAGGATAAATCCCTCAAGAAAATTTTAGAAACTAGTGTAGAAAAAGCCAGTTGTAATAGGCCTATGGGCAATTTTAGGTGTAATGCTTGTATTTATTGTTCTTCTATTTTTGAAACAGGAAAGAGTTTAAATTTAATGGGAGAACAATACACATTAATGGGCATTACAATTGCAGTCCTGTTAATGTGGTATATATGGCTAAGTGTCAGGACTGTCCGGTATTTTATATTGGGAAGACTTGCAGGAAATTTAAAACGAGAATAGGTGAGCATTTAGGTGACATAATAAATAATAGAATCATCAGCCCATTGTTCAGGCATATATGATTAAACAATGGACATGTTTTCAGATTTATGGTGGTTCAACAGTTACAAAAAGATGTGCAAGGAAGAATTTTAGACATACACCTTGACATCATGGAATTAAAATGGCAATTGTGTTTCAATGCTTCCCAGTATCCTGGAATTAATGAAATGGTATCCATTTCAAGTGTTTTAAAGTGGAATCACATATTAGGTTGAAATTGGGAGTTGCTGGCACTTCATTGTTGTTTCTCATATGTTTTTTCACAAGTATTGGTTACATGTATTTTTAATACAAATTTAATATGAATTATATATATATATATATATATATATATATATATATATATATATATATATATATATATATATTCATAGTTATTTATAGTTAACATTCATATCTATGCAAATATTATATATCTTTTTCATGAAGTTTATGCATTTATATTGTATATTTAATGTTTTTTATCTATTTTTAAATGTGTGTTTGTTTTTAACATCATTATTTGTTCATTTAATGGTTATCAGATGGTTTAACAGTTTATGTAATTATGTAATTGGGGTGGAGTATAAAAGGGGTCAGATGTTTGTGTTAAAATTGTTCTGAGGAAATCCCTTTAAGTGGGGAAGAAAGTGCTCAACATTTATCAATAAACTGTGATCGAAGGTGTTTTTTCTATTCTTCCTGGCGTGGATTATTTAGCAGGGGTCAGCACAATTGTGAACAGTGGGCAGCATTGTGGGCAGACCTTGTTTGGGTTGGTAATCAGACTGGCCAACAGGACAGGACCTATCAGCAGGTCAGACACTGGGCCACAGATATGGTGAATGTTGCATGTCAAATGTCAGCTGTTGTTGCCAGGGATGGTGCTGCCACCAGTGGAGGGCCTCTGATGGAACAACCACTCAGCCACAGAGGGATACCTGGAAAACTTAGGATCAACCAACAGCTCTCAGGCATCAATCATGCCATACTTTCTGGAGGTGGGTGCCACAGCATCCACAGAAGAGGAGCATTCAGGTAAGCTAACTGTGTTCACCAGTGTAATATTGTATATGTTATTTTGGCAGGCTGTTGATACCAGTACATGGGTGCCAGGTCTTTCTGCATTGGTGGGGTTGGGTTTTATGCACCAACACATACTCAGAATGTCAGCAATATAGCCATTATCACAGATGCTACTGCACATGTGTTTATATGAACATATTACTTTGTAACGCTGCAGCATTTGGTGATGCTGACAATACCTCTCCATCACCTTTTCATAGGTCCATCAGGTGTGGTTGAAGCCCCTGGTCCTGTACCTGGTAAGTGTGATACTGTTGTTTTACGGATCATATAAACCATAAGAAAGTTAATGGCGGTCATCATTTTGCTCTATGTACAAATGTGCTTAGCCAAAGTAGACTATTTGTATGTTCCAGTCTGGAACAGTTAAGTACAGTGCATAAACTGGGTAATCACAGGTGTGTAGTTGTACAAACATTAACACGTTTCCACTTATAATTATGAGTGACTACGCAACCTGTTATACATGAGGAAATTACTCCAAGATGCCATACCTGAGGCAATGATATTACAACCGGCATATCATTCTCAAGATAGGTGTACTGGGTGTTATATGTAGTTTTATCATGTACACTGTCATATTGCATACCTCCCAGGTGTATTGCACTGGCAACATTAACTGGATGTAGCTGAAGTGTATGTTATAAAGGGCCTGACTTCTCTTTGTATGTTGTTGTGAGTTTGTCTGTTGTGCATGGGGGCAGAGATGAGAGAATGTGAGACGTGTAATGCAGTTGTGGATCCTCATCTGTATGCATCTGTGTGGATTACCATACATAATAGTGCAAGTAGTAATGTACTGCTTTTGTCTTCCTTCTCACAGGTGAACGGGGGGGGGTTGGCATCTGTCTCCATCACAACCTGATGTCAGCGTCACATTGGACTCTGATGATGGCGGTGGTCATAGTGAGGCACAGGTGGGGTTGTTGGGGGCTGTATCTGTCCTAGAGGTTGACATTCCTCTTCTGCCCCCATTTTCCTAGCACATAGTCAGTATGCCAACACACACACCCAGTCCTCACACACCACAGACATTGGACAGTCAGAGGGTGATGACATATCACAGGACAGTGTGTCAACTATGGCATCAGAGAATGTAGACACAGGCCATTGCCAGTGAGCTGGCAAGGTCCCGCACAGGCAGATTGACAGGGGTGTTCGAAGGAAAACTGCTGCCCATTCACCACCAGTCACAGGTGTCACATCAAGGGTCACTTGTCGCATGTTTTGGGCCATCTTGAAGGCACAGGCACATTCTGAATGCAACACTAGACATATGCTTAGGATGATGGATGCAGCACAGTCTGACATCTGTGACTGCCTCCACTGCCTTCATGACACCTTGGATCAGTTCAATGATGTAGTGGACAGACAGTGGAATGACACAGTGTCTGTCTTTGACTACACATTTTCTGTGCTGGAACATCTGGTTGGAGTTGGGCATTGGACATATGGACGTAGGCCAGCAACACCATCTGCTGAGATTCCACGTGGCCAGTCACACTCACGCTCCCATAGTGGAAGTACCCTCAGTGCTACAGAGGGAAGTGTACTATCCACACCATGATGTGGCAGCCAATAGGCAAATGGTATTGGGTGGTCCCATGAGGGACACTGGCCCAGGAGACAGCAGTCACTGTCAGGTACTAGCAATACATCTGACTTTCGGCATGCTGGTGCCAGTGCTACCCCTGGCAAAGCTAGTTCCTGTATTCATGGCTGGTGTTGGTATGCTGTCAACTCTACCATGTACACTCCACAGCTGTCCACCATACACAGACATAGGGCTATCACTAGGCTTGACTGTGTACATGCACACACTCCAAGACCACATCACATGCAGGTCACCAACAGACACACATGGCACCTCTCCATGGCCCATCTAACCAGCACCCCTTCCTGACTCACACACATGCTGTCAACTATTTGGTACAGCCCAGGCCTCTGGCACCCAAACACCACACCCTGTGCATGTGATGATAGCTGTGCCACATTCCTGCCATCTGTATGATCATTGCAGAGATCTGCAAATATCTGTCTGATGTGCAGAGTGACTATATGACTTTACATGTGTTTGTGTAGTGCAGTTGTGTTATGCCATGGCAGTTGTTGTGGGCCACAACAGGTACTGTACGCTGACATGTGTCAAGACTACACAAGAAACATTGTGTATCTTTGTTGCTTGATGGCACACTGGCAGTAGTGTTACAGAATGACATGTGTGTCATGGACCTGAGTATGTTTTTGTCCCAGGAGTGTGAGCTGTTAAACTATGGACACAGGGTGGTAATACAATGGCACAGGATGGCAAGGCAACACAGCAGAAGTATGATGTCAGCAAGCCAGTATTGTGCATGGCTCCCCAGGTGCATATGTGTACAACAGTGTATCAGGGACAATGGGGACAGTCAGTGTCATCATGCTTTCATGCTCTGTGACAAGGTCTGCTACCCTTGATACATGTCACTTGGGTATTCTGCACATCAATTGTGCTTATGTAGATGAGGGAAATTCAAGGCCAGCACCTAGTCATAAAATGCATAACCATTGCACAGAGATAAGCCAGATGGGCATGGCACATGCACACATGCACACACACACACACACACACACACACACACACACACACACACACACACACACACACACACACACACACACTCAGACATTGGATGCTGTGACTTTATCTGCTATCAGAGTGTCAGCCAGACATCAGCAGGCCTTGTAAAGGAGGCCAGTGTTGAGGCCAGTAGCTAGTCACAGGGCCTTAAAATGAATAACCATTGCACAGTGAAAAGCGAGATGGGCATGTCTGTAGTCCCAGAGGGGGTTATATGTACATTCAGACACACAAGGTGGATGATGTGAGATTAGAACTCCTACATGCCTATCATTACACACTACAACTCACAGTACTTACTGCATATGCCTTATTGCATATGCTACATAGTTCATCTTATAGCAGATTGTCAGTCAGTGCTATTAAGGTGGATGACATCAGCAGGTCTTGTAGAGGATGGAATTTAGAGGCTAGCAGCCAGTCACAGGGCCATAAAATGTATATGGATGCATGGAGATAGCTCATGCAGGCATGTCCATAGTGCTGTGAGGGGATATAGTGGTACACAAACAGAGTTAAATAGTGTGAGATTAGAAACCCTACCTAGCTAGTAATACACACTACAGTTTGCCGTACTTATTGCATGTGTCACAGAGTTTATCAGTTATTAGATTGTCAGACAGTGCTCTTAAGGTGGATGACATCAGCAGGCCTTGTAGATGAGGGAATTTAGAGGTCAGCAGCCATTTACAGGGCCATAAAATTCATACAATTGCACAGAGATATCTCATATGGGCATGTCCATAGTGCTGTGAGGTTAATACACAGACACACAGAATTAGATGTTGTGAGATTAGAACCCCTACCTATCTAATATTACCCACTATAGCTCACAGCACTTATTGCACACACCACAGGTTATGTCTGTTGTATATGTTGATGCAGGCATGGCACTTGTGGAGTACACAAAGTGGCCTTGTGTTAGACAGCATGTGTGGTCTGCAGAGAGATACTGCTTGGTACTGTTATTGTATCAGGTTTCCTAGGGATGGGATACCTGGTAATATCCCTGCTATGTGTGTACGCTTACCAGTCTGGCCATATATGTTTTCAGTTTGATAGGCGGACATGTGGCCAGGGAAAATATGGCCTGTCCAAGGCATGCAATGCACCTGTTATACATTACACCACCTGTGCACCTGTGTCTGTCTATAGGATGACCCTGTGCCACAGGCACAGGGGTCTGTGGGTAAGTGGATTATGTACTGTTGTAGCCTTGGACTGGTTCCATCTGACAACCATTGTGATGTGTAAGTGCAGATAAGCCCAGCATTCCAAGGTATGTGGGGACATTTGTACATCCCCACCCATATCTATATAAATGTGTATAACAGGGATGTCTCCTTAAATGTTGTTGTGTGTGTATGTTAATGTGTTATGTAGCTATATGTGGAGAATCTATGTATCACTGAACTTTATATAGCTATATATATAATATATAAATAAATATATATATATATATATATATATATATATATATATGTGTGTGTGTGTGTGTGTGTGTGTGTGTGTGTGTGTGAGTGCCACATACTGATAGATACACTCATCAAGCATGAGGGGGACAGGGAGAGACAGATATGTATACATAGCTATATGTATGCATAGACATATTTCCACATAACAGGTCTTTGGGTGGTAGAGGCGACAGACTTGGGCTAAGGTTAGCTAAGTGTAGGAGCATGCCCATTGTGACTGTCAGTACTTACACAGTGACTCCAGGTTAGAGCCATCTGTACTCCAGCCTGGGATTATGAGTGCTGCAGGCCATTGGCTGCTGCACCTGTTACCACAGTAATGCACTTCCTTGATATTGTCCAAGGCATTCCCCAGCTGCTTGTTGACTTTAATATGTGACTCATACCTCAAAACTGTACAGAGCTTCATGGACCGTCCAGCATTTTGCCTTATATGTTTGGTCTGTTTTACATAACATTGTGGTTTTCTGGCAAATTAGTGGCAAATCAGTGAAGATTGAAGTTAATAAATAATGACAGACATTTGAGTTTCAGACTCCATACACATCATGAGATTCATGCTAATGCAAGAACTGTTATTCTATCAACGTTCTACATTTGAAAGCGACAAATATTTAAAACTTGTCACTATTTATGGGCCTCAGTCCCGCTTTTATTTATGGCTTTGGCCAGATTTCCTGCTCTAAGAGGTTGAGAGGTATGATGTGACTGGGGTACATGATGTAACACCACACATAGGGTGACAGTCTGCATACCTCTCCCTGTACATGTTTTTGCAGCATGTCCAGCATTTTTCCCCATATGTCTGCTCTGTTCCTTGTACATTTGTGATTTTCTGGTACTATACTGTAAACAGGAGCCACTGAATTTTTGTAACTACTGACACATTTAATTGATGGCCTTTACATCCTGCTTCTAATCAGACCTGTTGCAGCCTGCTGTTATACAAGTCACCTGCTAGGTTACTCAGAGCATGTATAATGTCTGTCTCTAGGTATGGCCCTTAGTCCAACATTCAGTCTGCCTTTGTCCAGCTTTGTTGCAGTAACAGATTGAGGGGTTATGACAGTCTGTGGGAATACCACCATATCAGTACCTCACATGCAAAAGATGCTGGATGCTGCCAGATTCGAATCATCAACACCATCACCCATGCTAATGTCCCTGGCCCAGTGAGCCACATCAGCTGCCATACAGAGAGGTTTCATTCCTTACACTATCAACAACAAACAGGAATTGTCTGGCCTGCTGGTATATCATTGCAGACTTACTGTTACAGCAGTTGTATAGGAACACTGATATATTTGGGCTGGGGGTTGACCAGCCTATGCTCTGCTGGCAAAGGAAGTCATGTGACTGTCCTGTGACCCCACTGTTTGGCATCTCCCTTGAATAATGTCATTGAGTTTCCAGCCATTCGGTCTAGTGGATATTATGTGGCAAATACTTGTGAACAGAGTACCTGTTGTCCCAAGTGGCTTATAGATCTGTGCAAGTAGCCCAGTAGCACACTAAATATAGCCCACTATATTCCCTTGCATACATATGGCAGGTCCATACATATGCTGCCATATTATAGTACCCCTTACAAGTGGTGTACAGGAGAGTGACTTACCTTGCGAATGCAGCAGTTGACATATCTGTAGTTCAGGGCTAACTCTGTCTGATGCATGCAGTCTACAGCCAATAGATGGTGAGGTACAGGTTGTGTGGTCTGGCTGCCATCGTTACTAATATGTATGCAAGTCGGAATAAGGTGTCATTCCCTAGGGCCCTAGGTTGTCAGTGCATGTGCTATGCATTGTAATCCAGCAACCACTCCGACTCCAGTAACTAAAGCCCAAAAATTTATTCACAAATCCACAATAAAATAAAAAATACATCCAGGTTAAGCGCTTTCGTATTACACTTCGTCAGAACAAATTCATCACCACAAACTCAGCCTTATATAGTACACACAATTAACTCAACTAAGTAAAATCCTATTATTTAAAGAGACATAACAATTATATAAAATCTTACAAAAATCCTGACCAGCTTTAAAACAAGTGTGCATTTTATGAAGTAATATCTAAGCAGACAAAAAAATATATATATAATTTATTTTATAAAAGGTACCAAAACAGGTATATATATATAATATATTATATAATATAATATAACCTGAACTTACTGTTTTAATGCCCTATATTTTAGTTCATGTTTAATACTGACATGCTCATTTAATCCTGGTGTTTCACTAGCATTCAGTCTTAGTTGCCATTTGACTTCAGCCCTCAATAATTTATTATTCCAATCACCACCTCTAAAATCATGCTGTACCACCTCAACTATACCAAACTTAAAACTATGACAAGGGAACATCATAATATGTTTATATAGGGCATTTTTTTCATCTTTTCTCTTAATACTATAACAATGCTCATATATCCTTCTACTCAACTTCCTTTCAGTTTTACCTATATAAAATTGTCCACATTCTGAACAAAGGGCTAAGTAAACCACCCCCATAGTATTGCAGGATCCGCTCATAAAGCTAACCTCTCTATTATAAGGACCCACAGTAATTTTAGGGACATCAATAATAAACTTACAATAATCACAAGCCCCACATCTAGATGTTCCTTTCAACTTATTAGTATTACTAGAGTGATTATTTTCCAATAAATATTTTAAATTATTATTCATCCTGTATGTAAACAGGGGTTTTTCACCTATGGTTGTTAACAACTCTTTATTCCCTTTGAACATTACCCAATTATTTTTAATAATTCTCTGAACTTCCCCTGAGATTTCACTATATGTTAAAATCATAGCTTGTGAGAAAGTATTGACCTCTTCTAACTTCTTAACTGGGATTTCCTCGTCCCTGTGCTATGCATTGTCTCTTGGCCAAGCCCATGGCATATTGGGCATGGCTATGTCTGCCTACAGGGACAGTCCCAGGGGGTTCCTTCTTCTCCTAGTACCCCTGTGGGTGTGACTGTGGTGACCAGGGCACTGGTGGGAGGCTGTATATCACTTCCCCTTGCTGATCTTGCTGCAGGTGTTTCCACAGAATCATACTGTGTAACATGGCACATACTGTGAACATCTGTGCACATGTGGCTGGAGAGTACTGCAGGGCTCCATCAGATATATAGGCACCGGAACCGTGACTTCACCAGCCCAAACACATGCTCTATGATGTTCCTAGTTTGTGCGTGTGCCTCATTATGGCATTCTTCTGTGTGTGTGTTTGTGTGTGTGTGTGTGTGTGTGTGTGTGTGTGTGTGTGTGTGTGTGTGTGTGTGTGTGTGTGTGTGTGTGTGTTTGCATTTCTGATTGGTGTCTTCATCCATGGTTCCAGTGCATAGCCAGCATCCCCCAGTAAATGGCTGTGTGGGATGTGCCCCCTAGCAAACATCTGGTACAGCTGTGATGCATGCCAGACATGGGAGTCATGATAACTGCCAAGGCTGCCAGAATGTACATTCAGGATAATGCCCTGGGGATTGCACATGAACTGGCAGTTGGTGGAGTGGTACCCCTTGTGGTTGACATAGATTTGAAACTCCTCACCATGTGATACCTTGATGTGTACATGAGCGCAATCTATGGCACCAGGTATATCAGGGTAGTGTGCTACACAGTAGAGAATTCGCATACTGCTGGCGGTCTAATAAATGTGCTCACTAGCATGTGGTAGCATGGCATCCAGGAACTGGTGGAATACTCGGGAAGCAGATGTCTGTGAGACCCCCATCATGTCCCCAGTTGGTCTTTGGAACGTACTTGTAGCTAGTCTCCTAAGGGCTACACATGCCTTTGTTTCCACTGGGATGGGTTCCCCTCTGTTGTCTCTGGGTCTGAGTTGAGGTCGGCAGAGCTCAGTGAGTTCTTGTAGTATGTCCCTGCCCACCCTTTAGTGCTCTACAATCTCCAGCTCATGTATCTCCTGGTAGGTTACCCTAGGCCTGTAGACTCTTCTACTTCTCAGTATAGGCCTATGGTCAGCATTATCCACAGCTGCATTAACCTCAGCATCTAGCACATACATATGTAGCAGACTTGCAGCAGGCCCTAGCATTCTCTCAGTTAAAATTCTCAAGTCTGTACTCCAATGGTGCAGAGTATGTGGGAAAAATCAGATTGCAGGGTGTATGCATACTTTATAGTGCTCTGCTGTAGGTGTAGCCTGTGTGATTGGCTAGCTATGATGCATTGCACCTGCCAAGTACATCATTAAGGGGTTTTAATGGTCTTAGTTTAAGTGAAAAAGGAATCATTAGTAATTAATATATCATTGGTTTTCTCAGTCAATTTTTTTTGACAGCCTTCCTTGTTGAGCACTGCAGCATGCCGCACAAGCCCGCTCTGCAAAGATAAACAGAACTTAGCAGTCCATAGACACACCCCCCATGGAAGGTCATGCTCAGCATGGTGGCATGCAGCACAAACATGCGCAAACACAATGAAACACTCGCCTCAGAGGTAAATAGATCTTAGCCGTCAGTGTGCACACACCCCTGCTCGTTTCAGCGGTGCGCCAAGTAAACAGGCACAGCTGAGCTCCAATGAGCTTACAACCACTCCGACACATCCTTTTTTGATGTCAGCTACCTCTTCTTTGGACACCGACATGGTTCTGTACCTACAAGGATGGGATTTTGGGGCACAAATACCCATTTGTGCTATTCAGTAACCCCAACTCATTTGCATACATATCCGTGCACAGAACCTGGAAACTACACAGTTCCAGGCCCTGCCTCGTTAGCAACCACAGCTGTGTAACATTGTACATACTCCACACAGGGTCCTATAATGCATTACTGTTACAAACTCACCAATTCTAGTTTTTACACTCTTTTTATATTTTTTTCCATAAAAGCATGTTTGCTCATTGCGGCTCACTGCACAAACATACCCAGGGTATTAAAAAAACACAATTATGTTCCATTATTTTACATTTGGTTTTGGACACACAGTGGATAGTTTTGCACATATCTGTGTCCACTATGCTATTTCTGACTCTCTAAGTACACTATTACAGCCCCTGGTGTCATTTTTACATCATGTACATGCAATTTTTCCATGTATATTATGGACACCAACATGGGGTCTGCAGGACTGCCTATCCGCTTGCTGGATCACTCTACCACCCTCACATGCATGCATTTCACCTGCTCATGAGGTGATTTGCATGCCACAGACACCTCCTTGTTCGCATGCTCGTGCACGCCCCTCAGCTCCATTTACTGGATAGCACATCTGCTTGCTTCTGTGTAAGCACAGTGCCACTTTGCCTACACGGAAAATAAGTCCATGTAGGCTTTATTGAATTCCCCCAGCAAGTATTACATTTATAATATTTTGTAAACAACTTACAATATCTCAGCAACCACTCAACTTACACACATACTCTCAGAAGTGTTTTATTCATCTAGTTGAGAGCTTTCATATTAGACTAAAGAGCTCTGTCTGTGTTACTTGGTTGTTGAAATATTTAGAAAAATGTGAAAATTATATCTATATAAATTAATATCATAAAAACAACAGTTAATATTTCTTTACCTGCACTAGACAGAGGTCAAATATTAATACAGTTGAGTTGGCCATTGTGTAAGCTTTAAGAAATATCTTACAAAACCTTGTACATGGCATGGTTTTGGAATTGTTGACGCAAATATGAACACGTGATATTTGGTGCCTAGATGAGTCAGTAGGAGTTAACTGCAGCTGCACCTGGAGTCATCACTCAGATGTAATGAGTCAATGTCTGTTTACAAATACTTAATATACAAGAAGTAACTGTACACACACAAAAAGGCCTAATATTTTACAGCAAAAGAGATTATTTATCTGTTTCTTAATACCCACTATACCATACGTAGCTCCCTAACACATTACCTCCAGTTCAATTCTATTTATGTTGGTTAATGGCCAATCAGACCAAGATAACCAGTCAATAATTGTGTTCATGTTATCTTGTCCTAGGACCCCTTGGTCATATCTAGGGTGCTCAAAAACCTTAGGTTGCTTAACATCTCCACAAAGTTGCCCACTATAGGAACTGAACAAATGTCAAACTTGGACACCTCATTTCGTTTCCAGAAATCTCTACAAAATTTAATTGAGCTATCTGGCTTAATGACTAAGGCAAAGGAACTGTAACCGTTACTTAGAGATGTCTTATTAACCTCCAGTTAAGCATCATTCATACTCCTTCACTTATTGCTTTCTTTTGGAGTCACATACCCTATAACAGTGTATGTTCACCTACCCAGCAAAGTTTCAATATAATGCTGAATTAAATATGCTATACTAGGTATCTCAGAGAAAAATAATTTCTCAGAAATATTTTTTCACTTCTTGTTTCTGTGCTTTAAACAAAGCTGCGCATACTTGAACAGAGACAGAATAGTCTGATACTATTATTTTGGTATCTCTCTCAATTCTTATAATTGAAGTTTTGCAGATTGTTTTAACACCTTTATTATATATTTGCTCGGGTTCTCTGTTTTCTGTTTGACTTATTGTGTAGTTCACCTCATTACTTTTCTCTCTTACTTTAAAGGTTCCTTGTTATAGTGCAAGAAATGTTTTCTCAGCTGCAGGGTCTAACAGAAATATTTTGCCTGATGTTTTAAATTGCCAAAGTGTGATATTGTAGTTATACACACTGTTTACATTTCTTATGCACTTTGCATACATTCATTTATTATTGGCAAACCAAATTAATACCTATTTTGTACGTTGTGAAGTAAACAATTACACTTCTATTTCCAGCAAATACTGTGTATGTTTCCCTTGTAGTCACTCAAATTCGATAAATCGTTTAGAAATTTGACATACCTCTCATAAGCAAACACAAGGTGTCTGGTCACAATTCTTGCCATCTTCTTCTATGGCCTACATTAGCTTAGACTTCAGGCTTTTATTAAATTGATGGCTTACACATTGATGTTATCTGTTTTTTTCTCTGAACAATAGAAGGATCACAATAATTATACCAAACTGATAGCTGACTAGCATCTTTATTTGTAAGATGTGCCATAAATTTTATTAAGAATTCTTTAAAACTGCATAACACATTTCAGAGAAAAAAGGCAGAAGCAAACAAATATGATAGGCTGCATTCACAGACTGCTCCCTCAAGAGCAAAGTTAAGCAGCCATCTCTATCATTTCATATCACAGCATGAAGACCCCCCGGTGCAGTGTCCTGCTGTTCTTTCTCCTTGCACTAAGCACTTGCCACTAACAAAGAAAAAGCAAAGGAAACAAATTCAGTACCGAAACATACAACCAAATGATATGTAGTAATGTTATGACATACACAAAAACGTGGAAGGTGGTTTGGTGATAAAACACTTTGCTACAACTAAAGCATGGCCCTTCTGATCTTAAATACTAACTCCCTACTCTTTTCTCTTTTACTTTTGTGACTAATTCTAACAATACTTAACTTCCTTTTCCACTAGTTTTGTAAAACTAACTTGACTTTACTAACTGAATATATAGCCTAAACTCTTGGGCACTGTTAACAACTTCTGCCTTGGTATTTATTACTTTAAAACTTAGTAAAAATCACGGTGCAGTAGCATAAATGGCATTACTTGGTCTGTGAGCATTTCATTTTGTATCCCTTCCATTGAAGCTCATTGCCTATCGACTTAGATTTTTTTTTTTGGTACTACTTCACGAACATTTATAGCATAGTTAATAATTCCCAAAATGTGATGGTAGCCATTTATTGATGTACCTTCAAGATCTATTGCTATGCTAAGTCTGATCTTAAAAAAAGGCACACATATCAACCCAGAATGGATTGCAGTCTGTTTATAATCTAGGAATGCTGCATATAAATTTTGATGTCTTATACCAGTCCAATAAAATATTGCTGTGATTCTGCCCTTAGTTATTTCCATCCCTATGCATCTGAATATGATTTTGGGTTGGTTTTATCACAAGTGTTCTAAAAGATTTTGGAATGTACATCTGGTGTAATATTTCTTTTCTGTCTTTGTTTACCCTACAATGTAAGTCACTTTTTTTTCTCAAAATACAGATGTGGTATAGGATGACTATGCTCATCTGCCTCTCTTTCTACTATAGGTATGTTTTCATTGTTCCTGCTTATGATATCATTTTCTATCTGCCTCTCTTTCTACTATATGTATGCTTTCATTGTTCCTGCTTATGGTATCATTCTCCTGGTGTAATTTTTAAAAAATTGTCATTCCTTATATGCAAATCTGCCACTTCAGAACCACTTCTTCCAGTATACTGATAAAAGGTAATGGGTACTGTATATATGTGTCGCCTAAAATACAGGTACAGGTTTTTCTATTTCTTCAACAACCAAAGGCAATTTGTGCCAGTGTTTATCTGCTTCTCTTGGCCTCGGCAGTTCCTTAACTTGCACCTTAGTAAATTCTGTTTCACTAAGCACATGTTTCTGAGAGCCCTGTTTCTGAATAGTCCTCTTTTTTAAACCTACACAAGGAAATCTAGAACCTTGTTTGGTCTCCCTTCCGTTCCTCATTGGAACCTACACAGGGGGATCTAGAACCCTGTTTGGTATCCCTTCCTTTCCTCAGTGGAACCTACACAGGGAAATCTAGAACCCTGTTTGGTCTCCCTTCCTTTCCTCAGCAAGTGTTTGTCTGCTATGTAGTGATCATCTTGTCAGCCATGAGAGCATTTGTGTTTTTACCAACATTCAAGCAATGAGAGCATTTTTCAGTTATTAATCTAACTGCCAATCCCCAGGGGAGATATGACCAGTGGCACCATTGCAAGTGCTGCATAGCCCCCAGGTTTACTCATATATATCCCAAACCCATGTAACAACAGGGTCTACCATCATCAGCTTAGACAACCCAGACCCCAACTGCATGACAAGCTTTCCCTCTACAGTGTGGTATTGTTATTGGAGTCACGTCAAAAGACAGGCAACAGCCACCATCTCTTCCTGTCAGGATGGGCACACCCACCCTCCCTGCATGTACTGTCAATTGCCCATCAGCTAGTCAAAACAAGTTTGGCACTAACACCATAAGAACTAATTCAGGCCTAATGAGTTTGTAGACATCAGTTAGGTCTATAACCATGGTGGGGGAACTTGATAACACAGCACATGTGAAAACACATAAGCATTACCCATTCTAAGAACCCTACACCAACACATGCAGCACAGTGAAGCTACTCCTATATAGCAGAGTGCTATGGAAAAAAATAGGGTTAAATACCTTGTGCAGACTGCCATTGTACTTGTAAGCTCATTGTTTCTGCAACATTGAATAAACCATGCTTATTACTTGTTTGATACTGAATTGGATGAGTACTACAGATAGTGCCACATGTTCAGACAAATGCAGTGTGGTCATAAACAATGGATATTTGAGGCATCACATGCAATTCTGCAGCCAAGTATAGCACTCCATTATGAATTCTTTAACTATTTGAACCCACAGACAAAAATGACAAGAATTCCTCTGTCTGTGAATGAAGACTCTATTGCTGCATCCCCACCCATGGCCATCTGGTCCAGTGACAGCTGGGCTGATTTACTGAGTGCCTATCTGATTATGTCATTGACCCTTTTACGGACATGCTAATAGGTTCAAATTTGTCCACAAACAGTACTGACCTCCTTCATAATGTCCCAAAAGACATACATGTGGAAGGTTCAGCCAGATTGCTTAAACAGGGGCATCAGACAACCGTGGTTTAGAGGGCTACAAGCAGATTTTCATTCCCTGTGTTGGTTTACTCTTTTGGTGATGGTCAACATTAAGTATGACAACCTAGAATGGAATATCAAATAATAATAAATTTAATCTGATAGCATGTCATGCACACTATCCACCTGCTCAGCAATACTGAATATTGCCCAGTATTGGCAAGACCCCTGTTACATGGCAAAATTGATGAGGGATTATTACTTAGGTGTTCAGCTGCTATCCACGTGGTGGTGGCATGTGCCCTCCAGAAGACAAATATGTACTACTTACAGGATTCACACTGAATACTGCACAGTTGACTAGTGCAAACCTCCTCTGTATGACACCATATCAAATTCTGTAGCAAACAGGGTGACTTAGCATCTGCTTGACCATCTTGCCAGACATGCATATAATCATTTGCTGGGAAACTCATAGTCCACATCCTGCCATTCTTTAGACAAATGCTGGAGTGCGACACATGCAAGTCTCCTGCTGAGGCATAAGCCCCTAACCTATTCATATTACCTCAAGGTGTATACGCATACTGTAAGTGACACCCATTAGCTTCTGTAAAACCTACTAATACAACAACTCCATATGCCAGTACAAGTTCCTCTATTTCAGCAAACCACACACAAGTACAGTATAGTTACATATAAAGTAAAATGAAGAACTCACTCGCAATACATCTCCTCACTGATTGTGAATTTAACAGAGTTTCTGCTTCTGCCTGTAACATCTCAGTCCACTGGCCTCGCTATGTAAAACTTCTGCAGGTGAGCACTGTAATGGCTCCTGCTGCTTTTATTATGCTTATTTGAGGCTCTTAGCATGTTCTTTATGCTTATTAGGACATTTAGAATGAATATCCCTGAATCACACTTTTATTTGTTTGTGCAATTCTCCTGCGCATCCATACCGTGATGCAATGTTTTGTCAACTCCATGCACTTGCATGAGTACTTATGAAGCAGAGTGAGCTTGCATAGGTGGGACAATGGCCCCAGAGGGGAAAAATATTGTTGCACCATGGCCTGTTGAGATGGTAAAGAACAAAAAATGACGCCTTATTTAGGCACTATGATATTGGTACACTCTTTCCATGCCATTGCTCACATTCTAACACCACTGTGCAATGTCATGTATTTTCACACTATGTATTGGTGGTACTTTGACTGGTCATACTACTGTGGTGCAGTAAGATGCTTGTCTTGTCTCAACAGGAACATTCTGTATGATTTTAAGAACTCTACAATTATTTATGTGGCTTGTGACTTGTTGCTTAGTTATGGAATCTGAGCTCCCTGGGTATGGTAGTGTTCACATGTGGTACACCAAAGAAAACATTTTCTGTATTTTGTATATAAAGACCACTGGGACCACTTACTTGAGAACTCTTACAAGGAACTCCAATATAAAGTGGATGTCTGGCACAGTCCTGCCAGGATGGTAACTGTTGCTACTGGCATCAGCCACTCTAATGAGTGAAGCTGGTACCACTGTACTGACCAGAGCAAGTGCCATCCTGACCTTCTTAGACAATGGGAAGAAAAAAGAGAAGTCAGAAAGAGGGTGCTTCTGAGAGCTATTATAAATATACAGGCATGCCACTGCCCTTTTATTTCAGTTAAATGGGCCATCAAATGAAATTAAATTGTTGGGCTTTGAATTTGTTGCTCTTTTTCAGATCAGTAGCAGATGGCATTCAAAGCGCATGACCTGGTATACTAGAGGAGAATGAAGCATCTCTCCAGATGCAGAGATCAGTATCACCACTGTCATGTTATTGATTAAATAGGTATATTTAAATTAACCACTGCTACAGCATATATAGTAAACTGTGACACACCTATGGCAAAATTTTATCTGCAGTCTGACACAACCTGAATTGTATGTGATGCCTTCCTAACCCATAAGGGCATCTCTACATGCCCACAGAATGCTTATTTGTAGGGAGATGTCTGGTTCAGTCTACCTGGGCAAGATATCCACTTCTGCTTGATGCCTGACATACAGGGAAGCTGGCACTGTTACGTGCTGTAGACAAATGGGAATACCCACTCTCCAAGGAATATTCGCCTACTAATAACATCCTACTAGTGCAGTTCCAGCCTTAACAACCCTTATCCATGAGTACTGTGCCACTGTACACTTGTATGCACATTATCCAAAGGGTATATTTTAGTTTCTTTACCTTGTCAGCCATATCAGCCCTGCCATATTAGAATATTTGGTAGTTGTTTAGTACACTACTAGGTACCTGTAAGACTGATTATTGAACGTCTTTCTCGCTCTCTCTTTCTCTTGCTTGCTACCCTTTTCTTATATATTTTTTATCTTTTTTCTTATCTTTTTTAATCTCAGTTCATTTATGTTACAATTTTAAACACTGCCTGCAACACCTGTCTCTGTTATGTACCAGTGGTCCTTGCCTCACCATTGTTCCTGTCATTCTCCAGCTGTCTCTAGGTCTCTTCATTAGGTGATAGAGGTCTTGGGAGTATTCCCAGTGGCCTCTATCAGCTGATTACTGAAGGGGAGTGTATAGTTCCTTCTGGTAATGTTGCTAAGGAGACACAGTTTATCACACTGTGGGACTTGGTCAGGTGATCAGGGAGTCTTTGGACTGGCATCTTGAAGCTCACACTTGCCTTTTAAAGAGGATCCTTGTGCAGGTAATATAGTTGCCTACTGCACTGCCTTCTTCATAATGTCAGGCAAGGCAGAGTGGCTGGAAGTCATGATAGTGACTGATCTCTTTCTGGATCTAATTGAGACACTATGGTGCTTCCCTTACATGTATGCCACCAGCATCTCTTATTTGTTAGCCTATCCTCACCATTACCACTTGTCCTCCCCTTGCTGCATCTTAATATGTCCACTGTGAACCTCCTCTTTGTGACAGCATCTCCCATTGATCTTTGTATGTGTTTTATGTTTGCTCTTTTTTTCCCCTGCTTCTATATATATATATATATATATATATATATATATATATATATATATATATATACACTTTCCATCCTCTACCTTCCCATTACATCCTTCTCCGTCTATCTTTCTTGAAAGAAATGGGAATCTGTCCTCTCCAAAATGACTTCCTCCTCTTTCCTACTTCAACGTTTACCATCTTATTGTCCTTTGTTTGCTCTTTCTAATTTCCTAACTTTCCTATATTTCCTTTTAGTCACAATTTTCATTAATAAAAGTTCATAGAAACATTCTCATGAGATCACTGAGTTACACTTATGCACATGCATATTCACATTCATTCTATCTGCTCATTACTGGTGTTATTTGGCTCATTACTGGTGTTATTGCAATCCTTAGCCATATTTGTGAAAATATTTTTTGTCAATATTGTCATTAATAAAAATAGGTTTTCACATTGGTTACAGCTTAGCCCACCAATGTCCTACTTGTTCATTGATAATTACTTTTGAGTCACATCACAACTCTTGGTATTTTCATGGTTGCCCATGTGCAGTCTGAAAGAGAATGTTTCTAAATCACAGGGATTATTTCTATTGATTGCATTTTTTAGGTATCTGCACGTAACTACACATTTTCGATTGCAGGCTTAGTTTGTACACTTCTGTGCACTTTACTTGCTACAAAAAGCAAGTAAATGAAACCAAACATTCCAATCAGAAACAGTAACACATGCTTTCTTACTGAGAGCCCTATCTCAGCAACAACTCCTTCATCTTCTTTGAAAGACAGTCAGTTTTGTCATGCAGCCCCCTCTTCATGATCATCACAGGTATTTCTGCTTTTTTTCCTGCAGCTGTGTGCTATTTTTCAACTTGTACCTCCAGATTTAAGAACAAAGCAAAAAGTAATTCGTAAAAAAAGCTCAAATTATAGTGATTTTTTTTTTAAATGCTGGCACGGTTAAATTAGAACTTCTCAAAGTAATTTCCAGTTTTAGAAAGAATGAAGTTACAGCTTGAGAAATAACTTAGAAGAGCCACTCTCTGTGATCTGGGTTGTTGAGAGGTAGTTTCTACAATAATGCCTGGGATAGACATTTCTGCCCAAAAAGCAATCCCTGGGTTTCAATAAACTCTGTGCAGGAAAAGTGGTTTGTGCCGTGTAGCTACAGCAGCATGCCTTGCATATTCCTGAAGGCACGCTGCTGGTAAGGCTAAAAGGACATGAACTGTGAATGAGTGCAGGGGCATATTTAAATAGCACATGGACTACGTACATGCCCTCTGCACTCAGAAAGTGCTATATGGCACTTTTCAAATGAACTTCAGTGTCCACGGACACTGAAAGGAAAAACAAAGGTTCTTTCAGTGTCCACAGACACTGAAACAAGTAGTAGATCAGGAAATAAATGCAGAGGGTGTGTGACAGGTCTGTCACACACCCTCTGCATTGTAAAAGTGCCATACGGCCATAGATGTCAACTGTACAGGTGTCTGCAGAATGACCAGATGCCTGCCTCACATACGTTTTACCCTCCTAGAGCAATAAAGCAGTACAAAGACATAAATAATGGGGGGACAAAGCCACAAAAATAGGGAAACATTGAAAACATTGCACTGACAAATCTGAAAGCTGACAGGATAAAAGGTTTGCAGTAGCACAGACTTCCTGTAGGGTATGAAGATTGAAACAGAAATGCCTGTCATGTGAAAGCACCGTACGGCCATAGCCATTAACTGTACAGCTGTCTGCAGAATGCCCAGATGCCTTTCCTGCATACTTCTCATCCTCCTAGAGCAACGAAGCAGTACAAAGCCAAAAATAACAGGTGGACAAAGGCACATGAATAGTGACACATTTTACAAAGTACACTGACAAACCCAAAAGCTGACAGAATAAAAGGTTTGCAGTAGCATAGACTTCCTGCAGGGTAGGAAGACTGAATCAGAAATGTCTGCCATGTGAAAGTGCCATATGGGCAAAGCCCTCAACTGTACAGGTGTCTGCAGAATGCCCAGATGCCTGCCTTACATACCCGTCAACCTCCTAGAGTAACAAAGCTGAACAAGGACATAAATAGTTTAAAAAAAATTTCCCATACTAAGGCATGCTTAAGCATAGCTGAGTTGGTGTGCGCATTATGGTCCTCTGCCCAGCACTGCTTAAACACGCCAGAGGAGATAAATAAAAATATATAGTTAAAATTCACAAACTGCAATAGTGTAGTGGTAAAAGCACTGGATATACATGTAGGTGTTTATGGTTCGAGTAACAAGACAGGCAATTTATTTTTACATGGGAAAGCAATGTTAAAATAATTATTTTCATCTTAAAGCATGTAGTAATTGAGTTTTTTCAACCAGGGTAGTGTAGCTGGTGTAAAATTGAAGTGTGAATGCATATAACATGTGAAACCACCCATGTATGCACAAGTGTCCCATACATTATAGTCACACCCCTTGCTAATGTAATGAAAGAACACAGCAGAATGTTATGTAAAGTAAATCAGATAAACTTACTAAATGAGGTCATTATTCTGATAATTTAAAAAAAAAAAATGAAAAGTGAGCAATGGTTAGCAATGCTCAGCTATGCTGACTAGGTTTAAGCATTGCTTAGACATGAATGCTAAGCAGCAGGTACCTCAGCTAAGTGGATATACTCACTGTTAAGCAGTGCTCAGCAATTACCCATTTAAGCACTGTTCAACTCAGCTTAGCAGATTTGCGCACTGCTTAGCATAGCTTTAACATGTTCAAAATGGTCAAATGATGGCAAAGGATGGGAATATTGCCTTATCTAAATGGCACAGATGGAAATACAGCCAGAATCCATTATAGTTCATCTGTGAAGGTACTATGGCTGGTGCAGGTGAAGGACCATACTTTCGGGTGCAGCACTGGAGCATTCAGGAGTCCAGGATCATGGCTGGACTCCTTGTAGAAAACCATGAGGAGAGACTGCTGCAGGGCCATTACCAGGTCTCTCAGTACATAGTGGAGGCCTGGGACCATTTTGCATGGGATCTCACCAGTGCTACTGGCATCCCCCTGACTGGTGAGCAGGGATGGCACCACTATGCTGACCTAGAGCAGATGAAGGGAGCAATCTTGGCCCAGTGGATCCAAGATGCATGGGCATGGGATGCTTCAGTAGTAAGTATCACTAGCAAGTAGTTTGTAGCAAATACTAACCTGAGAATGTGATAGACAGGTATGCATAATGTTTGTTTTTCTCCCCTACAGCTCCAAGCAGAGAGGGCTAGTAATGTAGAACTCCATGCTGACAGACTGCTGAGGCTGCGCCAACAGGCTGGTGAGTACAATTCTATTTTGCAGTTTATTGTTGAAATAGCTAAGAAGGAGTACATTGCTTACTGCTAGTAGATATACTGTTACTGTGTGAACTGAATAAATATAAAAGTTTGACCAACTAATATTGATGTGTAATAAAGATCCCTACAAAAAACTGTTGTGTTTATTCTGTTGTAGACATATAGAATGTATACAGGTTCTTCACAGCAAATATGGCTGTGACAGCATACATTAACTGAGGTTGTTCTCTGAACCAGCTGTTAAGAAAAACTGTAGATGGTGGAGCTGTAAAACAGGATATAACTTTAATGTGAAATATATACTGCATTAAGCTCTGAACCCTGAATAGAAATGTGTAAAGTTTCAAAGTGCGTTCCATCCATCATTGCCTTGTGTTAACTTTTGCTTTACATATTGTAGTAATCCGAAGGATTAATGCACAGTACAGAAACTATCTGTCATGCATGCATCAAAGGATTACAAGTTCAGACTGTCTAATCAAGACACTATTAGGCAGAAACCAGTGAGGCATGACTAGCTCAGGATGATGAGAAATAATTTAGTTGTTAATTTTGAACACCCAGACATGGTTCAAATCCAGGGAGTGGTGCTAAGATGTGTGCATATCTACACACAAGGAAACAGAAATAGCTGCAAAAACAGTGAGGTAGTGTTAACAGATATTTTCTCCACAGGTTTTACAGGTAAGGAAATGTTGATAGTAGCTGTATGAAGGATATACTAATAAATTGTGTACAACTGTTCAACTGTCCCACCACATGCCTGGAAACAACAGCAGGATAGGTACATACAACATGCACTCTCCCCAATACATGTCTCTCAAGTGTCATGCTGTCACTGCTAGTGGTCACTGCTGCCAATAACCCTGGACACAGATAGGAAACCAGTTGAAGTATGGCAGTAGCACACTCACATAGCAGCAGTTCAGGGTACCCCCTCCTGTGCCAGATATGTAACCCTGACATGTACGAGTCCCCTCTAGCCATGTACCCAGAGTTGTTACAGCTTGCCCCATACCATTCCAGGCTGACAGCTAAATAGGTATGTTTGTGCTGCAGAAGTTATGAGCCATAGGTAGATGTAAAGTGAGGGCAGACCCACAGAATACTGAGCAGTACTGTTGTGGAAAATAGAAGCATAAACAGTTGTTAATGGATTTTTTTGTGTCTGCCCCACTCGTCATCTGGATCAATACTATAATTCATATACTATGGGTATGTTTTCCTCCCAACCTAATGTTGGGACTTGTGTTCTATTCTTTTTCATATATTTGATTGGTTGCATGTTAACATACCTTGTTCACATAACATTGTTGGTGGTCTGTTGCCATCAATGTTACTGGCATGTTGTTACGATGCATACTGTTGTTCCATTTATGCATGTGTTTGTTTTGCTATGCAACTGTTTAAAATTTGTTTTTGTTGTTAAGTGGAACACCCATGCATGCTGGTATAACTAATCTTGAAATATGTTGCTCATGACTAACCAAAATATTTTTTAAAACCTTAACACCAAAGCACATTTGGGAAGGCAGATCCCAACAGATCCACCTGTCCCACCTCATCTGTCCTTGGCACAAGGCCCCAGCATGTTTGGAACTCAACCCAGGACTTCCTTGTCTGCTGGTCCTGCACCACCTTCAGGTAGAACCACCTCAGGGGACAGGGCCTGTCTCCCCCTTGGGAGCAGGCATGGAAAGGAGCCTGACACCCTCAGTCAGCTCCGGGGTTTGGTGCACAGTGCCATCTGAGCAGATTCGGGCAGGCAGCTGTGCCAGATTGTGGACCACCTGGTGCATGTCTAGGGGCAAGCCACCCCTCCTGTCCACCCCCCCAGCACAGCCACCTTCAGCGCCATGAAGGAGCAGTGTTGACTGCTTATGGGTGGGGACCTCAGTCACACTGTATCCATTTGGGGGCTCATGGGCTTTGGATTCCCAACCACCGTCCCCGTCAAAGGTGTTTACCCCACCATGTGTCATATACTGCCCCTGTCTGCTGTCTTGTCTGTCTTGTCAGTCTGCAAATGTAACCTATCCCACCCAATCTACCTCCCCAAACATACCTACAACCTTTCCCCAACATCCCATTCTCAGCTTAAAAAAAGGCATCTGTCCTGCAAAAAAAAAATTGCCCCATACATAGCTCTACATTTCATCCCATGTACAGTGAAACTATTTAATCAATCCACAGATTACTCTGCAAATGTCTACTGCCAACACCCCTCCTTGTGGGGTGTGAGGCTGTAAATTCCAAATTCTATACATCCAATTCACAGCTGTTGTTGCCGAAGAAATGTAGAGCTATGGTCCTTTCCTACACCCGTCCTACACATCCCTGGCTACTTTTCATAATGTTTTACCCTTTGCTTGCCCCCATTTCACCACTTTCCTATCACCCTTTTTTCTTTCCTTTGAAGAAAATTAGTGCTGGTGTCAGCGGGAGTAAGCAGTGCTAAACGAAGCTAACAGGGCTTAACCATCTGTTAGCTTCACTTAGTTTTGCTCAGAACTTATTACAACTGCTTAAAAGTGTCTTAATCACTCTGTGTCCATTAGCACTTGTTCTGCCCAGCAAGAAAATAATCAGCGCTGCCAAGTCTCATACCCAGGATACTGTGCACTAGTATCACAGCAACATACCACTACACCATCTAAGCTGTGGGAATCTGCAATGCTTTTACAAACATATCATTCATTCTGGCCATTTAACATTAATGAAAAAGCAATCACTTCCTTGTCAGGAAACCAGAACCCTGTGCACAACAATCACAGCAACATACTTTTACACCATCTGAGATGCAGAAAGTTGTAATGTTTTTACAAACATATCATGCACAACAATCATTCAACATAAGGGGGAATTATATAACCATAGTACTGTCATATACATATATATGTATACATAAATACCAATATATAAATATATATATATATATATATATATATATATATATATATATATATATATATACACACACACACACACACACACATACACATAGAGAGAGAGAGATACATATCTATATCTATATATGTATATATATATATATATATATATACACACACACACACACACACACACACACACACATATATATATATATATATTTATATATAATCTATCTCTCTCTCTATATATATATATGTGTATATATCTATATATATATATATATATATATATATACATTTATATATATGTATGTGTATAGTCATACAGAGATATATAGACAGATAACCAACCTCTTACTGCAACACATCTGCAAACAGCCTGACATACCAAGGGGGATAAAGGGCAAACAATAGTGACATCTTTGAAATATGGTTGTCACATGTCTAAAGTCTGCTAAAGTGGCATGGTGTGCTTTAACATACAATGCCAGATAGATTCCGGGTCTGAAACACAAATGAATGGCATCATTTACTGATGTCAATGCCCACACCATCCCAGTGATTTCTCAGAATCCACCGAATGTTGTGGCCAACAGACAAAACATATCAGCCACGCATCAGGACAGTGTCTAGACATCTGGACAGTGGAGAGGTATGACCGCAGTCATGTAAGAGAATGGAAAAACCCATGACAGCTGTCAACCATGTCACCCAGCACCTTCTGAACCACAGTAAGACCAACACGACACTAACCCAAATCAGCTCAGGGTAATTGCCCATGTATATCCAAATATATCATGCACTACAGGGATAGAACTGTATGAAAAAGCAGATAGTGGTGCTCACAGATATACGGGAAGGTTGGACAAGAGGGACACTGTAGTGCATTATGGGAATTGGGAGGAGCTTGAGACTATGATCCAAAAATCTAGAAAATGTGGCTGAGTGAGATGCAAGACCTTTCAGTGAGGAAGAATGAAAATGGACAACACAGATGGAATGTTAGGTACACCTCTCCTGAAGGTCCGTCTCTACCTCCCGAATTATACGGACTCCATTCTGCAAAAGCCAAGTCTGCCTACCTGGACTTTTCCTACTCACTAGTCTAGGCTTACCCGAAAAGAACCTCAGTGTGGAATCCCTTACCTATTTTTCTCAGTAAATTACTCCTCTCCTGAAGGTCTGTCTCTACCTCCCGAATTATACGGACTCCATTCTGCAAAAGCCAAGTCGGCCTACCTGGACTTTTCCTGCTCACTAGTCTGGGCTTACCTGAAAAGAACCTCAGTGTGGAATCCCTTACCTATTTTTCTCAGTAAATGTATGTAGCCTTACACCAAACTCAATTATCTAAACATCCTTATTTGCTAGCCTGTCCCTCAGTGTGGGTGACTCAGCAGCCTACCGCAGACCACAAAAATCCCCCTCTAACTGGTACTTACTGACCTCCAGCCTCCTATCCCATTTATTGCATCCCACTGGAGACTTACCCTCTTATTTCTTTTACCTCTACTTTTCTTTGACATAGTCACTTGCCCATTTGCTCTAATTTATTTCCCTATCCCGCTCTGCCTGCTTTTCTCCTCTCTCCACTAGGTGGCAGCACCATCCCACCTTTTGCCTACTCTTATTCTATTTTAATTTTTTTTTCTTTTTTATCCATCTTCACCTCTAAATACTTCTAAAGCCAACTATCCCACAACTTTACTCTACTTTCCCAACCTTATATATTTTTTTCTTCCCCTGTGTTGCTCTATTTCTATTAAATTCCACCTAGCCTTACAGTACTTTCTCCTACTTCCCTCAGCTCTTACCTGCAGTGTCTGATACTTTTTCAGCTGGACTCTTCTGCCCTGTTGCTCTATCCCACTCCATTCGCCCTGCGGGCTCACTCCGCTCCCCTACCCTGCCCCCAATTCTCACCCACCCCCAGTGCTCCTACATTTATTGCCATCCCACACTCCCTGCCTCTTACATCACCCAATCCCGTCACAACATTGCTCCACCATCTCCACCAACCACACCTTACTCAATACTCCTCCTCCCATCCACCTGCCTTACCTATCTCTCTCTAACTTCCATAATATTTTCACCTCAAATCAAACTACATCTGCAATGCCTTCTTTTACTACTACAATCCTTACCCCTACAGCACTCCTACTCCACATTCTACTTCCTCTGTATCATGCCACCTCTTATACAACCTCCACCTCCACCCTCCACCTCCACCTCTGTATCCCAACAATTCAAGTCACTTCTACAGCATCTCTGCCTCTCTAACCCCCTTCCACCCCACCTCTCTATTAACATTAAAACTCTTCTAAATCCCCTCTAATTTCTGCAAACCAAAACCCACACCCTACCATCCATTCCTAACCAAACACATTCCTAAAAAACTTATTCACCTTCTATCTTACCTCTTCTTAGCAGGTGACATTCATCCCAACCCTAGACCAAACACTTCTCAAACAAAAAAACATAGCTCCAACATCAAACCTATCCATAAACACCTCATATTCCTCACCATCAATGCCCAAAGCTTAGCTAATAAAATTACCCTCTTTCATGCCTGGCTCAACCATAACTCACCTGACATAGTAGCCATCTCTGAAACCTGGTTAAAACCAAACATAACCAACTCAGAATTCCTTCCCCCTGGATTTCATTGCCTCCAATCAGACTGCCTAAATAAAAGAGGTGGTGGAGTTGCACTAATTTATTCTAATCCTTTATCCATTACTCCCTTCCCAAATCCTATTCCCTCCTTTAGTAACACTGAACTAGTGATTGGCATTCTAAAATTATAAGTAAAAGTATTTGCATCATAGCCCTTTACATTCTCCCTGGTAATAACACCAATACCTTGGAAGACTTCCTCTCCTGGACCTGCTCAACTATTAATCACAAAACTTACATAATGGGAGATGTAAATATTGACTGGCAAAAAAACATTGACCCTAATCCCACCTTATCAATCTCTTCAACTTTACTCAACTTATTCACTCCATTACTAGGCCCAACAAAACCAACCACCCAGGCTCCATCCTAGACTGGATCCCAGTGTCTCACCCTAACAAAATCACTACATCTGGTGTCACTCCTGACCCATTAGGAGACCACCTCCCTGCCTTCACCCATAGAGCCATATCCTCTTCCTCATACTTCCACCAGCTCCTACATACTCATAATTTAACTAACTTTAACCCCTCTACCTTCTCTGACTCCCTTAAGCTAACTAACTGGAACCCACTAAAAACCCTGCCTCTAGATGAAGCCATTGACTTCTTCAACTCTACATTCCTTTCTGTCCTAAACTCCCTAGCTCCATTACGAACGAAAAGAGTTAAAGCCAAGACAGCCCCTTTGCTTACAAAAGAAACCAAGAAAATTATGCAACAAAGGGACAAATCTTGGAAGAGCTATCTCCATCATAAACAGCCTGAATTCTTACTAAAATACAAACTGCTGAGAAACCTAGCCAAAAAGCAAGTCATTATAGACAAAAAAATCCTACTACAACTACTCACAAATAAATCACACAAAGAACCTCAAACAATTCTGGAACTCTATTAACTCCCTTTTCAAACCTGATACCACAAATAACCCTTATCCTGATACTAGCAAATCTGACCAAGAAATTGCCAAACTATTTAACACCTTCTTCACCTCTTCTATTGCTGAGTTAACCAAAACCTTCCCCAATAACATTACCCTACCCCCTCCTCCCAAGCTTCCTCCCCCTCACCTCCCACACTCCCTACTTTTGAACTTAAACCTGTATCTGCCTACCTCATAAACTTCTCTCCAAACTTAAATCTTGCACCAATGCTCCTGACAACATTCCCTCCTCCTTCTTAAAAATTGCCTCTGACAGTATTGCTCTCCCTATCAGCATCCTGATTAATAGATCACTACTCAAGAATTATGTACCCAAACTATGGCATTCTGCTTTTATTCTTCCACTCCACAAGGGTGGCAAAAACTGTAACTTCTCCAACGTCCGCCCTGTAGCCATCTTCTCTCCAATCTCTAAACTTCTCGAAAAATGCATACACATGCAGCTCATGTCATTCCTAACCAAACACCAACTGCTCTCTCCTACCCAACACGGCTTCCGCCCTGGACACAATACCAACACAGCCCTTCTCTCCTTTTTACACTCTATCAATTCAGCTCGAGAGTCTGGTAACTTATTTTCATCTGTTCTACTAGATTTATCTAAAGCTTTCAATATCATCTCTCACACCCATCTACTAAACCATCTATCTAACCTCAATATCTCCCCAGAAACTCTTTCCTGGTTCTCCAGCTATCTTTCAGACAGGTCCCAAGCTGTGAAATGGGGCCAATCCTCCTCCACCTTCCTTCAAACCCCCACAGGAGTTCCCCAAGGTTACATTCTTGGCCCTCTGCTATTTAACAGCTTCATTAATGATTTCCAGAAAGCCATTCCTAATGCCAAAATTGTCCAATATGCAGACGATTCTACTTTGATCTGTTTTGCCTCCAACCAAACTGAACTCCAGTCTCTAACTCAATCTGCCTTCTCAACCACTGAAAAATGGATGCACCAGAACCACCTCTCACTTGACGCTAACAAACCTAAGATCCTCCTATTCACTCCCTCTAAATCCACTCCCAATGATAAAAACTCATTTCAAATTACCAGCCTTAACAACTCTATCATTGACATTGTTCCCTCCACCAAACTCTTGTGGGTCACCATCGATGAACACTTAAAATTCAATACCCATATCCAACTTAACATCAAGAAAACCAAAATAAACTCGGCCTACTGTACAGGAATAATCACTTCCTCTCTCCAATCTACTAGACATACCTTGGTCACTGCATATCTCCTCCCATCTCTTCTATATGGCACTCCTCTGCTTACTAATCTATCTTCCACCCTTACCTCCAAACTAGAAGTATGCTACAATAAAATCTCCAGATTCGGCACAAAAGCAAACTCCTTCTCTCACAACTGCTCCTCCCACAAACTTTAAACTGGCTTGAACTCCCCAATCAACTAGACTTCCTCCAAATTGTCAGAGCCCACAAATTACTATTTCAACCCACCAGCTGCCTCGCATTATCTAATATCCTCCAACCATATAGCCGCCCCCCCCAGACCCCTTAGATCCACTCACCAAAACCTTATTTCCATCCACAAACCTAAGCGCCAAGCTGGTCAGCTTTTACTCTCCTTTGCCTGGCTAAAAAATGGAATGCCCTGCCCTATACTTTGAGGACCTGTGACAACATACACACCTTCAAAAGACAACTTCACTCCTAACTGTTTCTTCACAGAAAATGTAACTGCACTCTTCACCCCATACCTCCCAAGCTCCCCTCTTCCTTCCCTCCTAGCTAACCTCCTTTCCTTTCTAACCTCTCTCATAGACCTAGACTATTAATTGTAACCAATATCTGCACTCAGTCTCATGCTCTATAACTCTCATCCTTCCTGGATAATTTTTCTTTAATATCTTAGTTATTTAGTGAATGATACCTATTCGTCTGCTATTCTACCTGCTGTGTTTTGTAAGACTACATATTGACTGTAATGCAAATGGTTTTTCTTTGTTATTTCAATATGTTATGTAATTTTGTATTGTGGTAATTCAATATGTGATGTAACTTTTTGTGAAGCTTTTCTCCCCGGGCCTCCACTGAAAATGGGCTCTTGAGCCCAGTGGACCTCCCCGGTCACCAAACTGGGATAAATAAATAAATAATAAATAAATAAATAAAATGTCCACCCACAGCCATTTGCACCACAGTCACAGCAATGTATCAGTATCTCAAATGAACTCTAGAGTAGAACGGCTGTTTGAATGAATATATCCTGATTCCCAGCCACACACTACACTGACATATACTGGCCCATCTCACATTGTATTGGGAATCCTGAGGTGTTACAGGACATTTCTCAGTCTGCCCCTACAACCATACACAACTGATAGACCACCAGCAGCCACAGCAGCATGAACAGTCAGATAGAAAAAGGGTCTGTGACACTCACATCTGCTATTCTCCCTACCCAGCCGAACAAACATCTAGACACAACACTGCTACACAATCTTGTCAGTCGCTTCACAATGGTCAGAGATACATAACTCTCATAAGTACTAATTTCCACAGAATGTCCAGGGTGTGAGGCCATATTCATGCCTGCCGCATACCACTTCCAGCAGTCTAAGTCAATAGGATGATACCTTGAGTGCAGTCACTAAATAATGATATCACATACCTCTGAACCTCTTACTGCAAGACATCTGGACAAAGCATGACTTACTTGGGGGACAGGGGGCCGGAAACAGGGACATATCTCATATAATGGTGTTACAAACTGAAACAGTTGCCAGTGTCACAGGCTTTGTTGTAACATAACATCCCTGAAGGATATGATGTCTAAAACACCAATGGATGTCAACAGTTACTGACTGCAATCCACACATTATCCTACTGCTTCCACAAATAAAGATGTCTGAGGAACACACCAAACATAACAGGCAAACGCCTGGGCAGTCTGTGGACATCTGGACAGTTGAGAGGTATGTCAGAGACATATCACTGTTAGACATCAAGTCACACAGCAAATGCATGTCCAGATGATCCCTGGTAAACTACCAACCGTCTATGTGTATAACAGCACCACTGACTTACAATCTGGACCCAATTCTGGAGCTTTGTTCCCAATGTTGCTGGGCTGTTTCCACGTGTCTTCTCCTGAGAGGTATCCCCACCTACTAACTGTGAAGCTGTGCCCCCCACACCTCCATAATATCCTCCACACAGGCAAGGAAAAGAGGCAAGGCACACATGAAGGCCATAATTATAGTACTGTGTTGCTATGGCATTGGCAAATAGATAGACAACACAGCTGCTCCGGATGCAAGTAGCAAGTGGGACATACTGATTAGTGTACAGGTCATCACCTGCTCATGAGCAGTACCTACAAAAGGCAAACTGCTGACTATGCAACACAAGTCTCAACCTATCTACACAAAGACAGACTGTGACTACATAAACCAAAGCATTTGCATTGTTGTGAGGGAACTCCAGAGCACTATAACAGGTATGTCAATCATGTAAGCTTGCAATGGAATGCAGAAGGGGACTGCAATGTTGTAAAATGGGACAATAAACACTTAGCCACAACAAGACCTGCTGGACTCACATGCTGCTGTCCAGGACCTATGGTCATTTCTGCTTGCCCTGCCTGCATTGATATGGAGCACATCACTGGCCCCAGAGTCACGCCAGCAAAGATCAGCTCATGTATGACTACTAATGGAGTCTCTGTTGTCCAATACCGAGTGTGTCACTGGTAGGCCAGCTACCTGAGATTTTGTAATTATTCATATGTCACCTGTGAATGCTACTCTGATACATATACTTGTCTTACAAATGTAAGAGTAGTACATAGGGTATGTGCATACTACATGGCAGTTTTGTAGACTGACCACATTTCTGCCTCATATTTGTAGTCAATGCCTCAGGCAGTTGTGTATTGTCTGGCACATCACTGGCAACCCACTAAACACTGAAGTCTTAACAAATTAGCATACATTTCATTGTCAGATCATATCCTGCAGAGTGCGTCTGTGAATGTGACACCATCTTTGCTGAAAACTAAGTGTGTTTCAGCTGGATTCATAAAGTGTCACTATTAACTGGCCTTTGCCCACCACTGCTGTGTGCCTTTGTGCAGATGTCTTGCTCTAACTGGAGCTAGGTGTCTTACCATGACACCCATGTCAATGCAAGCGTACCTTGTCCTGTAGGATGCTGACAGTTGTGCAGTCACTGGCACCTGCTTTCTAGCTGTGGAGAGCACACTAACATTGCCTGGTCACTCATCCCATCATACATTTAGACCCCAAATGGAGGCCTGCAAAGCCACAGAAGGTGGAGTGTTGAACATTAGCACACACATAGACACCTCCAGGTTGGCCTAACATTATGACACATGGGTGATATCCTAACTGCAGTTAACAGTAGACAAAGCACCTACTCAAATCATAGCTAGCTACAGTCCTCCAACCATGACTATGGACACCCATCACACGTATTGGGACCTGCTGGAATCTGTCAGGATTTAATCCATCTACCCTGCTCTTGGGTGACTTCAAATACCCAACCATAGTGTGCCTGCCCTATGCCACTTTAACATGAATGCACATAGATTCTTCAACTTTGTCAATGGCAATGCAGTGGATCAGCCAGTCAACATTCCTACAGCAGGTGGGAATCTCATGTACCTAGTCCTAACCAACATGAGTAGCCACTGTAGCACTGCTAGAGTGCCATCCCACTTGGTAATATCTGACCACATAGCCCTCACTGTTCAGGTCACCATCTACCCTGTCCCCCTTTTCAGTGTCAAACAGAATGAACTGTACACAAATGGCTATAAATCCCCTCAGAGCAGGTAGAAGTAGCTGTACAGCCAACGACCCATTTGCTGGAACTAGAAGCATTGTCCAGGCCCACACCACAATACTATGTGGGCATCTACATAGCTATATGGACTCAGCAGTACCTGACAGGACAACATCATCTCCCTCAAGGTAGGGTAAACATCTGTGCTGGACAGCAGCAATACACAAATACCATAATAGGTGGAAACAATTGCTGGATGGGCCAAGAAAGAACAGGTACCTCACTGGAAGCAATGTCACCTTAGTCTGCACAAGCAAATAAGGGCACAGGTGATGTATCTTAAGGCTGTCTTTGAGTGCAAATCTTGCACATCCACCAAGGCAAATCACTAGGTTTTCCACACGTGTCTGCATTTCCACAAGCAACACACAAATCTGCTCTGTAGTGGTGGTCAGTAACACCACATGTGCATATACAGCACTTGCTCCCCTCCACTCATCATCAGTAAGCAGGTCTGTAATGCCCTCTCAAAGGCAACACACAGAGGTCTCCATAGGCATGATACCATCCCTGGCAATATCCCACATGAACACAGGCATGGGCTCTCAGATCCATTCCGCACTGTAGTCAACCACAGCCTGAGCACCGGTTTTATCCCATCTGCACAGAGTACAGCCACTATTATTCCTATACACAAAGGAGGAGTAATCCACCAACCCAGCCAATATTATGCACATCAGCCTAGCTAGTCTGCTCTGCAAGGGCATGGGAGGCAATATCACGGACATTATGAACAGGACATCAGCAACATCAAAATGCCTGGGCCCACACACCATGGTATTGTTAAAGGGAGATCAGGCCTGTTAAACCTGATTGACTTCTCTGCAGTGGTCAGTAAACACAGGGACGAGGGGAAGATGATGAACAATGCCTACCTTCACCTAACCCATTCCTCTCACACTAAACCTCAGGTGGACAGGATATATATGCCTACACAGCTAGGCTCCAACCTGTAGGTTATCAGATGGCTAGTTTACTGGCCCAATGTTAGTACCCACTGAGTCAAAGTAGTAGAACCCACCTCTAATAGTAGATTTGTCCACAACGGTGTACCCCAAGGATTGGTTTGGAGGTTCCTACCGTTTGAGATATATGTATCTGAGGTACAGGACAATAGCAGTGGTCTGTGGCTGACCAGATGTGTGGATGCTTGCAAGCTGCGCACTGTCTTACATTACCCTACTGATGTGACCATCTACCAAGAGGAACTCACCAAATTACTGACTGGTACAAGAAGCATTACTGCAAATGGAATGCCAGGAGAGGCATCACTCCCCCTGCTGTGGCAGATGTCATCCACACTAAGTATGACAGTAATAATGTACTGACCATGCAATCAGGTGTGAGGCAACTTGTGCACTGAGGTTGGTAGCAACCTGACAGTTTCACACCATGTGGACACCATTGTACAGAAGGATGTGTACATGGCCCACCTCACAAATATGGGTATACCATAGGTAGATGCAAACTGATGGCAGAGCATTGAGCAGTACTGTTGTAAAAGTGGAGGCCTATGCAGTTGTTAATGGACTTTTCTTTGCTCCTCCCACCCCTCATTGGCATCACTAATTATTATTCATATACTATGGGTATGTTTTTACCAATCCTAGTGTTTGGACATAAGTTACATTATTGTTCATATAATTAATTAGTTGCATGTTAACATACGTTGTTCAAATAATATTGTTGATGTCCTGTTGCTGCCATTGTTACTGGCATGCTGTTACAATGCTTACTGTTGTTCTAGTTATGTGTGTGTTCTGTTTGCTATGCAACTGTTTCACATCTCTTGTTTTGGGTTACTTGAATACCAATGCATAAAACTAATATTGAAATGTTTTGTTCATGACTAACCAATATATCTTGGAAAACCTCACCACCATAGCATGTTTGGGAAGGCCAATCCCAGCGTAATTACCTGTCCCATCCCATCTGGCTATGGCATGGGGCCCCAGCACATCTGGGACCCACCCTGGAACTTCATCTTCTGCAGGCCCTGCACTACCTGGGTATAGGCATGGAGATGAGCCTGTCATCTGCCGCCAGGCCTGTGGTATGGTGTGCAGTGTCATCTGCTCTGAGTTGGGTAGCCAGCAACACCAGATGGAGGGTTGCCTGGCACACCTTGAGGAGCAGGCTTCCCCTCCTGTCCAGTCTCCAGCACAGCCAACACTGGGATTGTGATGGTGCAGTTATGACAGACTGCAGGTGAGGATGTCAGTCCCACCATATCCATATGCAGGCTCATGGGCCTCTAATTCCCAAACACTCTCCTCATCCAAGGTGTTTAATCCCCCACACATCTGTCATACACCACTCCTGTTTGCTGTCTTGTCTGTCTCCCTACCCAACCTACCTCCCCAGATGTACCTACAATCCTTCCCCAACATTCTACTCCCACCTTAACAAAGAAAAAAAGGTATCTATCCCAAAAAAATTATCGCCACATACATAGCTGTCCATTTCACACAGGTGTCCACTGGTGTAATCCGGTCCAATTGTCTTGACAACACACTTCTGTCATCCTCACCCCTCTCTCTGGGGTTTGAGTGTCCAAATTCACCTCCAAATTCTGTACAAATGCACATCTCTTGCTGTATAAGAAATGGACAGCTATGGACCTTCCCTACACTCATCCTGCACATCCCAAGCTACGTTTCATATTATTTTTTTCCTTTGCATGCCCCTTTCAAACAACTTTCCTATAACCACTTTTTCTTTTCTTTTAAAAGAATTATTGTGGGTATAAGCGAGAGTAAGTGGGAGTAAGCTAGTTTGCGCAATGCTAAGTGAAGCCAAAATGGATTAAGCATCTGTAAGGTTAACCATATATTGGCAGTGCTTAGCACCACACAAGCCCACTTAAAGCCACTTTAAACTGCTTTAATCACCCTGTCTCCATCAGCCACTATCCTGCCTAGCAAGAAAATAATCAGGGCTGCCAAGGCGCAAACTCAGGACCCCATACACTACATTGAGACCAATGCACCACTACACCATTTCAGCTCTAAGAATTTTTTATGCTTTTTCAAACATATCATTCAGTACAGTCATTCAACTGTGGGGGAAAAAGCTCTATGGACTCAGGTTTTGCATATATGCATATACAGATATATGCATGAAGATACATATATATGAAAAATATATTAAAGATATATGTATATATATATATATATATATATATATATATATATATATATATATATATATGTGTGTGTGTGTGTGTGTGTGTGTGTGTGTGTGTGTGTGTGTGTGTGTGTGTGTGTGTGTGTGTGTGTGTGTGTGTGTGTGTGTGTGTGTGTGTGTATATACATAACATTTAGTGCAGTCATACCTTAGGACCATACTTCTCAACCTTTTAGTGCAAGACATCTGGGTAAAGCCTGTCAAAATGGAGGGACAATGGGACAAATGTAGGCATGTATTTTAAATATTGTCATTAGAAACATAGACAGTTGCAAGGGTAACAAAGTTTGTTTCAGCATACACTTTCTTAGGGATATGAGGTCTGACAGTGAAATGTATGTCATCATTAACAGACAGGAATCCTCAGATTGTCACAGTGATTTACCAGAGAAATATGAATAATTTGTGGAACAGACCAACAATATGAGCAATAAACTTAGACATTCTGAAACAATCCAGCCAGTTGACAGGTATGTTCAGAACCCCTTAGGGTAATGAATCTGGACCAACCCTGACAAAGTGAGGGGAGAAATCCATGAACATAGGGACATGTCTGAAATACTTGAGTAGATAAGCTGAGACAGTTGCTGCAGTAACACTGTCTGTTCTAACATATATTGACTGAAATAGCTAAAGTCCAAGACTAAATTGCCTCTCATTAGTTAGTGACTTAAATTCTCACATCATCACACTGATTTGTCACAAATACACAACAGTTATGGGGACCAGACCAAAGATATGAGCCAGACAACCAGACATCCTACACATATCTCAACATAACATAACATGACATTAGGAAACCACACTGAGCTGATAAGCATGCCACCAAACACCATACAATCTACAGTCAGACTGACACAACACTACCCCAAATCAGCTATGCGGAATTACACACACATTTGCAACTATATCAGGCACTACAGGGATGTAACAGAACTGAAGAACAGACACCAGTGTGAAAGTGCATACCCACAACCAATTTCTCCACAGTCACAGTGACATACCGGTAAGCCAAATGAACACTAGACCATAATGACTGTGTGAACAAAATATTATGTTTGCCAATCACACACTACCCCTACATATACTGGCCCATTTCACAGTGTAGTATGAATCCTGAGGTGGTATGGGACATGTCTCAGTCTGCCCCTACAAACATATACAGCTGATAAACAATGAGAAACTGGAGCAGCATGCACAGTGAGATAGAAAAGGAGCCATGACACTTACATCTATCCCCCTCCCTATACAGCCCAACTAACATTTGCACACTACACTGCTACACAATCCTAACAGTCTGTTAAGAATCGCCAGACATACACAGACCTCTCATTTTTACAGATTCCCACAGAATATCCAGTCTTTGTCCTCATATATATGGCCTCTACCTCATAACATGTCTGGCATTCTGTTACATCACTGGGATGATATCAGGAATGAAGGCACTAAATAATGATATACCATACCTATTAACCTCTTACTGCATGACATCTGAACAAAGCCTGACATAATTGGGGACAGAGGCCCAAAAAACAGGATCATATTTGATATATTGCTGTTAGAAACTGAGAAAGTTGCTGGTGTTACAGGGTTTGCTGCAACATATCTTTTCTGAGGCATATGAAGTCAGAAACACAAACTGATGTTAGCAATTACTGATTGCAATCCCCAGAGTATGCTAATGATTTGCCAAGGACAAAAACTCTCTGAGGAACAGACCAAACATAGGAGTCAAACCTCTGGCCATTCTGCAGATAGCACTACAGTTGAGAGTTATGTCAACCACATACTGTCAGATTTAATATCACACAGAAAATCCATGTCCACACAAACTCTATTAAACTAGCATTAATCCAACTGTATAACAGCAATACTTACATTCTGTCCCTAGGTCTGGAACCTTCTCCCCCATTTTGTTGGGCTTTCTCCACATTTGTTGTTGTAAGAGGTATTTTCAACTACCCTCTGTGATGTTGTTGTTCATACACCTCCATGATGTCCCCCTCACAGGCAAGGAAAAGGGCCAACTTCCACATGAAGTACTCAATTATAGGAGTATATTGCCATGCTATTGGCTATAGGATTAACAGCACAGCTGCTCTGCATGCAATTAGCAAGTGGGGGACACCAATTGGTTCACAGGTCATTACCTGCTCATGAGCATTACCTACAAAAGGCAAGTCACTGCCTATGTAAAACAGATGTGGCTTTAAACGTCTTGTATGTGGCTGTTTACGTATGTGCAATATTAAATCGAGTGGAAAACAACCTTTGGAGGTGCTTGCTTTCATCCTGGATTTCCTTTGACTGTTTGTTTTTCTAGTTGGTGTACTTTTTTGGATATTAAAACAGATGTATACCCGACATCTCTGAGAGAGAGAGAGAGAGAGAAAGAGAGACAGACAGACAGACAGACAGACAGATAAACAAACAAAAACAAACAAACAGAAATCAGAAGCAAACCAACTATACTTGGGAAAAAATGGTATGTCAGTCAAGTAAGCATATAATGGAATGCAGTACAGGGTATGTAATAATGGGAAATAGGAAGTTTAACAAATATATCTCAACAAGACTTGCTCTACTGCTATATTGCTGATTAGCACCTATGGCCATAGCACCTGGGTCTGTCTGCAGTGACATAGATCACAGCTCAGGCCCCTGAGTCACCCCAGGAAAGGATGGCTCACATATGACTACTACTGAAGTGTCGGTTGAACAATACTGACTGTGACACGGGTAGGCCAGCTAGTGGGATGTCGTAAATATCCATATGTTACTTGTGAATACAACTATGATACACATTTGTCTCACAAATCTAAGAGACCTATACAGGGTATATGCATAGTAAACTACTGTCACAGAAATGTGTGTTGAACTGCATGTAATATACTGAGGTCATACCATTCAACTGTCCACTGTTATGCACACTGACCACATGTGTGATTTACATTTGTAGTCATTGACTCATACAGTTATATTATGTCTGGCAAACAATTGGCAAATCTGTGAAGACTGACATTAGGACATAATTGCATACATATGAGTGTCGGACATCCTCCAGGGTATTTCTGTGAATGCAAAGCCTACTGTCCTATCAACCGACTTAAGTGTGTTACAGCAATATTAATAAAGTGGCACTCATTTTGGGCCATTGCCCCCCATTTATGTGTGTTGTCCTCCAGATGTCCTGGTCTAACAGGTTGAGAGGTATGACTGAGCAGCAATAGTGTAAATACAGTGTGTCATACTGACATAGAACAGAAATGTATATCAGGTAATACCTGTGCACATGTATGTATAACTAGATGTAGATGAAAGTTTCAAAACAACAGAAATGAGATGCAAAATATCAGGTAAATAAGCTGTACATGTTGTATATGTGTGTAATCTTAGTTTGGGTGCATCCAACAGACATACATTTCTACAGCTACTGGTTGTTGCATTGCCCTTACACAGACATGGGTACTAAAATAAGCATGATTATCAGGTTGAAAATGGAGAGTTGCCCAACTGTGTTATGACCTTGTGTCAATGCCTACTGCAAACAGCTATATGAGCACCTACATAGCTGTAGGGACTCAGCAATATCTGACTCGTAAATCCTGCCTCCACCAAGGTAGACTAATCCCCTTTGCTGGACAGCAGCAATACACAAACCACATAATCGGTTGCTATGTTGGTTGTACTGGGCCAAGAAGGAGAAGGCACCAAATTGGAAGCAAGTCAACCTGTGTCTGAACAAGCATATGAGGTCACAGATGAATTACTGTAAGGCAAACTATGAGTACATATTTGACACATCCACCAAGGCCAATCACAAGGCCATCTTCACACATGTTTTCAATCTCAGAGGCAACAACCCAACCCACCCTGTACTGGTGGTCAATCCTACCACATACACACACAGCATTGCTATAGCCAACCCGCTGCAGACAGGTTAAGGGAAAACATCACCCTCCCGTCCCACCATCAGTATAGGTGGATATGCACAGCACCCACATCCTGCCCCTCATCATCAGGGAGCAGGTCCATAATGCCTAATCAAAGGCAACAAATGTAAGCCTCCATGGGAGCTGATAACATCCCTGTCTGCATCCTACATGAACACAGGCATATGCTCCTAGATCCATTACACACTGTACGCAAGCAAAGCCTGAGCCCCATTAGCAGCCCATCTGCAAGGAAGATGGCCATTGTCATCCCTTTATATAAAGGTGAATGATGAATGGTGGATTATGCAATTTACTGGCCCTCATTGGGGGGAACATGACACATCACATCAGGAGTGCAATGCAAGCTCATACTGTGCTGATAGATGACAGGGGTATGATGTGGTCATATGTGGTGGTTAATGCTAGTCAATGCTGATGTGCAAGTTATGTAAATAACATTGACCAATGTATGAGGTCCTGTGATGTGTTCCCCTGTTTATGTCTTCCAGGTGACATGCAGCATGCAAGGCAGCCAGCATACATTGCAGTTGAAACTCCGGCCATTACCGAGATGATAATCAACCACCATGGGATGATGTCTGGCCATGGCCAACAGAATCTGTGGGAACAGACCACCCTGTGGGATGAGCTTGTCCACAGAGTAAACAACTTAGGCCACCATGGACATACATACGATCAGGTCAGGCATCGGGTGACTGACCTGATATACTATGCCAAGCAAAGGGCTGCTGCCATGGCCAGGTACCATTCTGTCACAGGTGGGGGTCCTACTACACAGGCCCCACTTACACCAATGGAAGAGCTCCTTCCCAACCTTGGGGCAGCCACAACATGCCAGCAAAGCCAACATACACAAGTCATGGAGATGGTTGGCACCCAGACAACAGGCAAGGAGTGTCCAGGTAAGGCCCCAGTATACATCAATTTATTTAAGAATTTAGCAGGCACAATGGCTTCTGCAGTGTATCTAGATGCATATGTCAGGTCAAACTGCATTTGTGGGTGGTGTTTTGTAATGCACAGAAGTGCACATCTATGGTGAAACACAGCAAATTGTGTAGTATCAGAGCTTGTACTGTACATATGCAGAAAAGTAGCATGCATCTTGTACCAATGCCACATGTGAGTCTGCTAGCAATGCCTCTCCCCCACAACTACATAGGTACCTCTGGTCTGGTTGTGGGACGGCAGCCTGAAGCCAGTGAGTATGGTATTGTCCTGTTGTGGCTTACCAATACCCCAGGCATGTTAAGGTCATGTATTTTACCATGCACACAACTGTTACTCATAGCCATATTTTGAAATGTGCATATGCACTTGTGGTGGGGTTAACTGCATTGCATCAGAGTGGTCATCACAAGGGTCTATTTGCAGGAGGTGTAACATATCCATAGCCTACCTCATAAGCTGTCAGTGCAAGAAATCTGGACAAAGACTGACAAAATGGGGGGACAAAGGGACAAAACTAGGAACATATTTGAAAAGTAGTCTTATACAGTGCATATAAGAAGTGTGCACACTCCTGTTAAAATGCCAGGTATTTATGACATACAAAAATGAAACCACAATAAAACATTTCACAACTCTTCCCACCGTTAATGTGACCTATAACCTGTACAATTCAATTGCTAAACAAACAAACCTGTTTACTTTGTTGAAGCAGCTTTTGATGTAATTACAGCATTACGTCTTTTTGGGTACACACCTGCCAGACTCTTTTATTAACAACGAATAACAGTCAGCTGTCCTACTAGTCTTTTCCAGACATTTACTCAGTAGCCTGCTATAGCAACAGCCATGGTTTGCAGAGACCTTACAAAGCTTCAAAGGGATCTCATTGTGGAAAGATATCAGCCCAGAGAAGGGTACAAAAACATTTCCACAGCATTGCATATATCATGGAACACTGTGAAGGCAGCCATCAAAAGGTGGAGAAAATACGGGACAACAGAGACATTGTGAAAAAGTTGACATACCTCCAAATTTGATGAGAGGACAAGAACAAAACTGGTCAGAGAGGCTGCCAGGAGACCTACAGCAACATTAAAGGAGTTGCAGGAATATCTGGCAAGTACTGGTTGTGTACTACATGACAATCTCCCATATTCTCCATATGTCTTGTCTGTGGGGTAGGGTTGGGAGATGGAAGCATTTTCTCACACCGAACGACACCCAGGCCTGGCTACATTCTGAAAAAACAATACATCAAGTCTCCGAAAAGCATGTGGTGAAAATGTGTTATGGTCTAATGAGACCAAGGTTGAACTTTTTGGCCACAATTCTGAAAGGTCTGTTTGGCACAATAACAACATTGCACATCATCAAAAGAACATCATCCACATGGCAGTGTCTGGCTTTGTGATTGCTGTTCATAAGCTGGAACTAGGGCTTTAGCCAAGTTGGAGAGGATTATGAACAGCTCCAAATACCATCCCATTTTGGTCCAAATTCTTCAGGTGTCTGCTAGATAGCTGTAGATGGAGAGGAATTCCACCTTACCACACAACAATGACCCAGACCATACATCCAAATCAACAACAGGATGGCTTCACCAGAAGACATTCATTGTTCTGGACTGGCCGAGCAGAGCCCACACTTACATCCAATAGAAATCTGTAGGATGATCTGAAGAGGGATGTGCATGAGATGTCCTCACAATCTGACAGAGTTGGAGGGCTGTTTCAAGGGAGAGTATGCAAATATCGCCAAGTTAATATGTGTCATGCTGATAGACACCTTCCCAAGAGGACTGAATGCTGTAATTAAATCAAAAGGTGCTTTAACAAAGTATTAGTTTAAGGGTGTGCACACTCATGCAATCAGCCTATTGTACGTATTTCATTTACTATGTTACCCCTAATCGATGTGTATGTTCTTCAATTGGATTGCACAGGTTATAGGTCACATTAAAAGTGGGAAATGTTATGACATGATTTCTGTGGTCTCATGTTATATATCGCAAAAATCTGGCGTGTTAACAGGGGTGTGTATACATATTATATCCACTGTAAGCTTAGAAAGTTGTTAGAGTAACTGGCTTTGTTTTAACATACATTTACTGCAGGTTATGAAGTTTGCAACTCAAGTTATGTCATTAATTAGTGGCACCAATCCACAGATCATCCCAGTAATGTATCAGACAAACACAGGATTTATGAGGAACAGACCAAAATATGAGCCACACATCCAGACATTCAGGGAAACTCTGTACAGTTGAAAGGTATTTTCTGTAGGAGTTGCCACTGTGCTATACAGGTGAACAGCAATAATGTGTACATGGGTGCAGAGTGTGCTAGGTGAAGGCCCATCACCTACTAACACTACTCATGTATCCCAGAGATGTATATTAGAAGTAACATTAAATGGAAAAAGCTGCACTGCATGATATTGAGGGTCTGTCCAGAGTGTTATGTTGTGGTCTGATTGTGTGTTGTGAATGTCACTAGGTGGCTATTATATGGTCTGTGTAATTCCTTTGTGCCACCTCACCTGTATATGTCTGTGTGTGTGTGTGTGTGTGTGTGTGTGTGTGTGTGTGTGTGTGTGTGTGTGTGTGTGTGTGTGTGTGTGTGTGCACCAGAAAACCTTATAGTGCAGGTATTAATTTACATATGTTGTCTTCCCCTCACAGGTGGACATAGTGGCTGTGGTCCTCCTGCTCGAATCTGATGTCAGTGTCTCTGCAGACTCTGACCATGATGGTGGTCCTAGTGAGGCACATGTGGGGATGTCAGGGGCTGAATCTGAATCTGAATTACCTTCTCCTACTTCCTTGTCCTCTAAAATTTCACCATCTACCCTGTGTTTTACACCTTACATTACCTTTTTATTGACCTTTCATAACCTTTTTATAGCATTTTTAAAGACACATTCGTACCCTATATACTAATATTGAATTATCTATCCCTTTCTATTGGTCATAATACTGCATTCTACCTTATTAACCTACTTCTCACAATCTGTTTATTTTTAGTTTCTATATAACCTAAGCTGATGGAGAAATTTTTATTTACTTTACATATTACATGTATCCTTTTTTGTATATTGTTTCTTTTGTATTGTCTTGATTTTATCTAGTTTAAAAGCGGAGCTTTTCTCCCCGGGCCTCTACTGAAAATGGACATATATCCAGCTGGACTAGCCCGGTCAACAAATGTAAAATAAAATAAATAAAAATAAAAATCTGTGCCATTGGTTGACATTCCACAGTCTTTCACAATGTCCCCACACGCAGTCACAATGCTCAAACATACCCTGTCTCCAGCAGCCACAGATAATGGACATTTGGTGGATGATGGCATGGAACAGGTTAGTGTGGTGACTATGGCAAGTGTGAGTGTAGACAGTAGCCATAGCCAGAGTGCAGATGAGGTCCCACACAGGTGGCTGGACAGGGGGGCTCGAAGGAGGACTACTGCCCATTGAGCCACTGTTGCAAGTGCCACAGCAGGTGTCACCAAATACATGTTTCAGGCTGTTATGGATGCGCAGACACATAGTGAATGCAACACCATACAAATACTCAGGGTCTTGGACGCAACTCTTCCTGGCTTACGTGACCACATACTTGACCTTGTTGTGGTCACATGTCAAAATAATGAGGTCATGAATAGATGGTGCGGTGAAACCTTGGCAATCCTCAACTGTAGAATGTCTGTGCTGCAGCGTGTGGTGGGAGATGGGCTTCGGCCATTTGAATGTAGGTCAGCACCAACATCAACTGAGAGTCTACATGGCCGTATACCTTCACACTCCCATAGTGGCAGCCCCACCAGCAGTATCAAAGGGAGGATGCTGTCCACACCACAACAGAGCAGGCCATGGGCACGGATCCAGCAGACAACAGTCCCCATTGGGGAGTAGTACTGCATTTAGCCTTGGGCCTGATGGTGCCAGTGAGAACCCTAGCAGGACCACTTCACGTGTCTGTGGCCAGAGATGGTGAACTGTATACCTGCCATGTACTGTCCACAGCTGTCCAACATACCCCTGTGTAGGGCAGACACATGGTGTGACTGTCTGCATACAAGCACATGCACATCACCATCACAGCCAGGTCACCTCCAGACACATACACACCACCTTTGCATGGCCCATTCAATGAACACCCCTCCAAACACACACACACATGATGTCAACTGTATGGCCCAGCCTAGGCCTCTAGCAAACCCACACAATACCCTCTTCATATAATGTTACCTGTGCCACATCCCTGACATCCATACCATTGATGCAGTGACATGTTAATATGGTTCTGATGCACAGGGTGAATTAAGTACAGTTTAGCTATGTAATGCTGTGTAACGTGTTGTCAGCTGGCATTTGTAATGGGTACACTTCAAAGTATGTGTACCTTTTCAGCCATGATGCATTATTGGTGTTAGTAATGCTGACGGAATGTAGTCTCATATGCTGTATTCTGCTTGTGTTCTAGGTGTCTGTGTGTCAGCAGGATGTGGCCATGTAGACATTGCCAATGAGGGGTATAGCAGAGTGGTAACATATCAATCGTGTCACAGCCGAGGTACAGCTGTATATGTACACATTTACCAGGTCTTTGTAACAGTTATCATATGTGCCACAGAGCTTATAGGGCTGAGGGGTGTATACAGGTAAGTCTATGGTGGTTGATGTCAGCAGCCTTTGTAAAGTGGACAATGGTAAGTGTAGTTGGTGGAACACACCTTAGATTGGTAAAACCTACACCCCCAGAGGATATTGTATTGACCAAACACACAGAGAATGCTGTTCACACACACACACACACACACACACACACACACACACACACACACACACACACACACACACACACACACACACACACACACACAATCATAGTTGCTAGTATTGGGTTTGAAACCCACACCTATCTAGTTAGTTGTACTACAGTATTATGTGATTGCAGGTGGCATGGAACTAATAGTGTGATGACTGTTACAAGCTACCTGTAAAGTAAATAACATCACATGCCCTTGTGAGGTATGGCATTGGGTGATGTACTTGGAGTGGAAGGACTCATTAGACTATCACCTATGAGTCCACACACTCACAAACACTGCTAAATGCACCAATGCACACACAATTGCTAGTACTGACATTAGCAGCCCTGCCTATCATGTTATTAATTCCATACTGTTAGATAGCTATTGCAAGTGGCATGGGGCTTACAGGGCTGAAGAGTGTCCACAAATACCTCTATGGTGTATGTGAACAGTGGCCTTTGTAAAGTGGACCTTCGGATGTGTACTGGGTGTACCATTGCCTAAAATTGTAAACTACGGCCACCAAATGGATATAGTTCTCACTCAAACACACACACAATGCTGTTCTCACACACATACATTTGCTAGGACTGAGAATAGAACCTCTACCTATGTAGTTATTGCTATTACAGTGATATGCATTTATTGCATGCACCGCAAAGCTTACAGGGTAAAAAGTGTCTCAATGTTTTTTCAACTTGAACAACAACACCAGGACTTGTAAAGTATGGCAATGGGTGTTTTACTGGGTGAGAATGGACCCAAAGTACTTGAACCTACAAATATACACACAAACATGCCAAGACTCAGATTAGAACTCCTATCTATGTAGTCATTGGTACTACAGTGTTATGCATCTATTGCATGCACCCTGGAGCTTATAGGATGAAGACTGTCCCAAGGTACCTATATAGTGAATAACATCATCAGCCCTTATAAAGTATGGCAATGGTAGGTGTACTGGGTGAGAAGGGCCTCATACTACTTTCACCCTCATGTTTACACACTCACAAACACTTTTATGCACACTAATGCACACACACATATGTTTGCCAGTACTGAGATCCATAGGTTCATAGGTGTGCACTAGGTGAATGGCCATGGAGCCTTTACAAGCTTAGCCTATAGGATTACCCTGGCATCATGCAACCTGGTGATTGTCCCTAGTGTGTCTAACAAGTATAGCCACTGGAGTGATCTCCAGGGTGAGATTTCTATTCCCCATCCGCTCATCCATATTTCTGTTGAAGACGGCCAGTGAGGTGCTCTGATTGACATGTGTGTGAAGTCTATTCCATAGCGTGGGCAGTCTTTGGGTTATGAACCTCTCCCTCCAGCACGTTCGGTTGATTGTGGAATCGGGGTTGAGGTCTCTCGAGCATGTGGTGTGGACAGATTGGATTCTTTAGATGTAGCATTCCTGACAGAGCTGGGTCACACATGGCTTTGTAAGTCAAGCAGAGATTGCCACTAAGTAGTCAATATGAGACAGAGAATAGTTGAAGTTGTTGGAGTCTGTCCATACAGGACACGTGTTTAAGGCCTAGGATAATCTTTGTGAGGTACTTTTACAGCCTCTCCAGTTATTGCAGGTGTGTAGTGAGGTACATGCCAAATGGGCCATTGTACTTGTTGATTGGCCTAATGAGGGGAGAGTAGAGGAAGACAATGACCTCTTACATCCTGGATGAAACACCCTTAGTAATGAGATGTGCCACATAGAAGGACTTTCTGAACACAGTAGCACTGTTGTTGTCAACAGAGAGGTTGTTGTCAAACTGTGTTCCAAGTTCTTTTATAATGACTTCAGTGTTCAGTGGACTACCATCAATGTGGTGATTCATGGGAAGCATGTTGTTGCCAAAGGGGATGTCAGCACATTTTCTGGCATTGAGCTAAAGTTCAGGGTTCTGACACCAGTCATAGGTCTCTGTGAGGCCTTTCTGCAAGATGTCAGCATCACATGGGGAGGTAATAATAGCACCTACCTTGCAGTCATCTGCAAACATTGTCAGCCAAAGTCCCTTTGTGTTGGGCTGGACTTCAGAGGTGTAGATCCCAAACACGAGGGGACCCAGGACCAAACCCTGCAGGACTCCACTCATGACTGGTTGGCAGTCTGACATGGAGTCTGCTGCTTTTACACCATCGGTACTAATTGTGAGCCAGTTTGCAAGCCACTGAATGTTATAGGGTTTGATGCCTAGCTAAGTGTGTTTGCCTATGATTCCTGAGTGGGGAATGGTATCCAAGGATTAGAAGGTCCACCTACCTTGTTATTTATTCCATACTGTTACATAGTTATTGCATGTGGCACAGAGCTTATAGGGCTGCAGTGTGTCTACAGCTACCTCTACAGTGGATGACAACAGTGGACATTGTAAAGTGGACATTGGGATGTGTACTGGGTGAACCACAGCAAAATGTTGTGACACCCACCACCCAATGGATATGGTTCTCAACCAAACACACAGGATACTGTTTTCACATGCACACACATGCACACATTTGCCAGGACTGAAATTAGAACCCCTACCCATCTAGTTATTGCTAATCCAGTGTTATGCATTTATCGCATGCGCCACTGAGCTTATAGGGTGCATAGTGTCCTAAGGTATTTCTAAGGTGAGGAACATCACCAGCCCTTCTAAAATATGGCAATGGGTGATATACTGGGTGAGAGAAGCCACAAAATACTTTAACCTACACATATACACACTTACATACACAAATACACTCACACACACCTTTGCCAAGACTGAGATTGGAACCCCTGCCTAACAAGTTATTTGTACTATAGTGTTACATAATTATCACACACACCACACAGCTTGTAGGACTGTGGGCTGCCAAAGCTACTTCTAAGGTGACTGACATCAGCAGGACTGCTAATGTAGGGCAATGGGAAGTGTACTGGGCGGAAATGGGCTCAAAATCTTTAACCTACAGACACACACACACACACACACACACACACACACACACACACACACACACATACACACACACATACACACACACAAACTTTTACATTTGCCAGGACTGAGGTTAGAACCCCTACCTAACTAGTTATTTGTACTATAGTGTTACGTAATTATCACACGTACCACAGAGGTTGTAAGGTTGTGGATTGCATTAAGGTACTTTTAAGGTGACTGACATCAGCAGGACTGCTAAAGTAGGACAATTGGATGTGTACTGGGTGTGAACAGGCTCAAAATCTTTACCTACAGATACAAACACTTTTACATTTGCCAGGACTGTGATTAGAACCCCTACCTAATTAGCTATTTGTACTATAGTGTTACACAACTATGACAAGCCCCACAGAGCTTGTAGGGCTGTAGGTTGCTCAAAGGTACTTCTAAAATGACTGACAACAGTAGGACTGCTAAAGTAGTGCAATGAAAAGTGTACTTGGTGTAAACAGGCTCAAAATCTTTAACCTACAGACACACACACAGACACTTTTACATTTGTCAGGACTGAGATTAGAACCCCTACTTAAATAGTTATTAGTGTTATGCAGTTATCTCACACACCACAGAACTTACAGGGCAGAGGCCAGTCCAAAAGTATTTCTACAGTGAATGACATCAGAAGATCTTGTGAAGTAGGGCAATGGGAGGTGTACTGGGTGGGAATGGACTAAATCACTTATTCCTACACACACACACACACACACACACACACACACACACACACACACACACACACACACACACACACAAACACACACTACCCCACACATAACCACTGTTACATATGCCTGGACTGTGATTAGCACCCCTACCTATCTAGTATTTTGCATGATAGTGTTACACAGTTATCACACATGCTATAGAGCTTACAGGACTGAAACCCATACAAAGGTACTTCTAAGGTGAATGACATTAGCAGATCTTGTAAAGTAGGGCAATGGGAAGTGTACTGGGTGGGTTAGGAATCATAATACTTAGATCTACAGACACACACACACACACACACACACACACACACACACACACACACACACACACACACACACACACACATGCACACACGCACACACGCACACACATGCACACACATGCACACACACACACACACACACACACACACACACACACACACACACACACACACACACACATGTGATGTGATATTCCAACCCCCACCTCAGTACCATCTCATGTTCATGCTGGCACATGCCAGTCATTACAACTGGCATGCAAATGTCTGCAGCAGAATATCACTCTATACCATTTAGGATATCCTTGTGTATGACTCATTCTGTGTGTGTGTGTCTCCCTCTGTGTCTCACTCTATCACTGTCTTTCCCTCTCATCCCCATGTCTATGTGTGTGTATGCTTGACATATTGTAATATGTCGCCCATATATATGTGTGTGTATCACATGCAACAGATGCAGGTATACCACATATGTGCCACCTGCAGCTGGCTGTGAGTAATCCTGTATGATGGGTGTGTGTGGAGACAGTTATGTTTACATAGCTGTATGTATGCAAAGACATTTGCACAATACAGAGATATATAGTCTGATGTGATTCCAGACATGGGCCTCACTTCTGTAAGTGTAGGAGCATGCTCAGTATGACCTTCTATAGTCAGTATGGGAATCCATTCCATTGATAGTTGTACTCCAGTCTGGGGTGTTGTGTGCTACAGTCATACCTTGCAACCTGTTTGTGTAAGATATCTGGAGATAGTCTGCCAATATGGAGAAACAATGGGTCAAACAGAGGGGGGGGTACTGTAACTATTGTTCTTATCAATGTATGAGTTGCTTGAGTTACAAGGTTTGTTTTAGCAGGCATTTTCTGACATATGTAATATTTGACACTGTACTGTATTGTGTCATTACCTACTGACATATATAATCCGATCATCACAGCTATCTGTCAGAGAAATACAAGATGGATAATGCACAGACCTATATTATGAGGTAAAGGCTAGACTTTCTTCAACAATCCATCCAGTTGGAAAGTGTGGCTACAGCTGACTGACTGATGAAGCTGTTTAAAAAGCTCAGCACCTTGGTGATATACTGGCTGGTGATCTCCTGGTTGTGCAGTATTCTTCTTACCTGAAGGTCATATCCTGGTGTGGCCATACCTGTCAACTCTACAGATTCTCACAGATTATCCAGACTCATGCCTCATATGTCTAGTCGGTTTCCCTTTACATTATGGTTTTCTAGCACTTTTGTCGCAAATCACTCAGGGTTGCGCTCAGGGAATAATGACAGAACATTGGAGTTTCAGACTTCACACCCTTCATGACATTCATGCTACTACATACCCCCTCTGTTATTCTATCAACTTCCTAAGATTATGAGAGCAATATTTCAAATGTGTCCCTATAATTGGGCCTTTATACCACCATTATGTATGGCTTTGTCCAGATTTCTTCCTCTACAAGTTTGAGAGGTATGCTACTAGCATTTAGCGGCATGGCCTTACATTTGCATTTTGTTGACTGTGTTATGTTGGCAGTATGGACCCCATGACATTCCCTACAAAGGCACTATGGGTGAGGCATGGACCTTTGCCAGAGGCCTGTAGCCCATGTGAGATTGATGCAGGCCACCTGTAGCAAGGCAATGCATTCTGTCACTCATATGTTCGCAGGCTTCCAGGCAGTGGACCTCCCTGAGGTGACTATGGTAAGTGACAGAATGCACTGCTGTGCTACTATGCACCATATCTCTCTACGTATGTGAGGCAGACATCTGGACAAAGCCATGAGTAGTTGAATGACAAAGGCCTAAATATACAGACCATTGTAACGATTGGCCTTACAAACCTGGAAGCGTGATACAATAACAGATTTTGCATAAGCATGCATTTTTTTTTAGAGTATGAAGTCTGAGACACTACAATCCATCATTATTTTCTGAATTTAGACTTTTGTGGTTTGCCAGTGATTTGCCAGACAACCACTATTTCGGAATAAATACACCACAAATATGATGCAAACCTTTGTACATTCTGCAAAGTTCTATACCATTGTGAGGTATGATACGCACTGTGTAGGTTACTCAACCTGTGTACTGTCAATATGTGTGGCCCCTGCACATGACCTGTCCAGCTACCCGGCAGTAATGGCTATTGACATCTCAACAGTGTGTACAACTCCCACCATAGGTGTAGTTGACATGCAAAATAGTTGGCACTGCATTTCATGGAACATGGCCCTGTCTACCACAGTACTGTACCTAGACCACTAGGGCACAACAGCCATGAGAAGTTACTGACCACATGCTGACAGTATTTCCCACACATGTGCATAGCTCATTGACCCTTGCATATTGTGGCCATGCAACAAGTTATCATATTGATTGGGACAACCCTTGCAATGTGTGCTCTGCTGTTACTACCCTACAAACTTACATGTTACTGAATTTCTATGAGAATATGGATGTGGGGGGGCACATCTGTCAATGGTACTCATTTGCACAGACTGTGCTGATATTGGCTTTACATTTTGGTTCCATTTAGCATAGTATTGTGCCCTGTCTTGGAGAATAGAGACATATCATAAGAGCAACGCTCGTGAGACCCTTGCACGGCAAAAAAAAGTACATACACACAAAATGAAACCAGCAAGCGTGGAAGGTGAAAAGTCAATTTATTCAACCCTACGGAAAAATCCTGGGATGACAAAGACAACCATAAAAGAGGTCCAAACCGGTTTCGGCTCAACAGAGCCTTCTTCAGTGGATGCAAATAAACAAGGCAATAAAGCAGATACCATTCAGTATATACATATATATAGATGGTAATTAACATCAGAACCAATCACAATAATTAAACAATAAATCAAAATTGGTCATTTAGACCAGGTGGAAAAAGAGCTTCCAGTTTGACTATCCATTTCTTTTCTTTAAAGTTCAACAACTCATGCCAATTATCTTTATCTTTACAAATACAAATTCTAATTGTCTTTTCACAGATCCAGGATGTTCTTCCTGGACGTGGAAATCAATAGAAATGCCGATGATACATTGTCTACTACTATTTACAGGAAATTTCCTGAGTATAACTCTTTATTACATGCCTCCAGCTTCCACCCACAACATATCATCCAAAATATACCCAAATCCCAATTTCTCAGAGCCAGAAGGATCTGTTCCAACCAACAATCCTATGTTAAGTCTAGAGATGATCTTGTCCGTAGATTTAAACAGAGAGGTTATCGTCCAGGTACCATTCATCAGGCCAAACAATGGGCATCTAATTTTAACAGGGAAGATTTGTTGTGTTATAAACTTAAAAATAATGATGCTGGTCTACAGCCCTTATGATTGGTTACAACTTATGGACGCAACACAAAGGGTTTCATCAACATTATCCAGAGAGATTGGAATGTCTTGATGGCTGAAGATAAACTCCATCCTTTTCTCAGGGACAGATGCTCTTTCTCTTTTAAAAGAGGATGAACTATAGGTTCCAGGCTTAGCCATTACAAAAAACCTGTTAATAACAACACAGTCCTTACACAAACTTCTTTGACAGGGGGTCCAGTATTAGGCTGTATTCCATGTGGTCATTGTGTACACTGTATGTGGGTTTTACATACCCGTGAATTTACTAGTAAAAATACTTCTGAGATCTTTCAAATCAAAATTTGGGCCAATTGCAGTACTAAGTGGGTCATCTATTTGGTGACCTGTACTTGTTCTGCTTTTTATGTGGGGCAGACTTCTAGAGCTTTTCGTTTGAGAATTGGTGAACATCCTAGTGATGTTAAAAACAAACGCCCCAACAATGCCCTATTTAAACATAGTTTGCAACACAAAACAGCTTTTTTTAAGTTTGTGATCATTGATCATATTAAGGGTATTTGTAAAGATAAAGATAATTGGCATGAGTTGCTGAACTTTAAAGAAAAGAAATGGATCATATTGTGTAGCATGGCACATACTATGAACATGTGTGCACATGTGGCTGGAGAGTACTGCAAGGCTCCACCAGATATGTCAAGTCAGCAGAACTGTGACTTGAGTGAGCATCCCAAACATATGCTCTACAATGATCTTGGTTTGTGCGTGTGACTCATTATGGCATTCTTGAGTGGGTCTGCATGCATTTTTGATGGGTGTCATCATCCATGGCTCCAGGTGCATAGCCAGCATCCCCCACCAGATGGCCATACTGGATGTCCCCACTGGTAAATGCCTGGTACAGCTGTGACGAATGCCTGATGTGGGAGTTGTGAGAGCTTACAAGGCTGCCAGCACACAGGTTCATGATAATGCCCTGAACATTGCACACAACCTGGCAGTTAATGGAGGGGAAGCACTTGTGGTTTATGTAGACACTACCCTGTTCACCGGGTGGTGCTTTGATGTGGATGTGTGTGCAGTCTATTGCACCCAGTACCTCTGGGTGTTCTGCTACATGGTGGAAGAGACGCATATTGCTGGTACTCTCCTCATGGGTGTTGGGGAAGTAAATGTGCTCACCAGCATGTGGTAGGATGGCATGCAGGAACTGGTGGAGTACCCTGAATGTGGATGCCTGTGAGACACCCATGATGTCCCCAGTAGGTCTTTGGAAAGTAACTGTAGCTAGTATTCGTAAGGCTACACATACCTTGGTATCCACTGGGATGGGTTCCCCTCTGTTGACTCTGGGTCTGAGTTGAGGCCGCACAGCTCGATGATTTGCTGAAGTATGCCTCTGTCCACCCTGTAGCGCTCTACTATCTCCAGATCATGTAGTCCCTGGTAAGTTACCCTAGGTCTGAACACTCTTCCCCTTCTCCTCGGTCTGTGGCGGTTGTCAGCATTATCCTCCTCACCACCCTCAGCCTCTAGGTCATACTGATGGATCAAAGCAATGGCAGCCCCTAACATGTTTTCAGTTAAAATTCCCCCGCATGTGTACGCCAATGGTGTAGAGTTTGTGGGAAAAATAGAATGGAAGGTGTTTGCATAGTTTATATAGTTGTGCTGCAGATGCTGCCTGTATGATTGGCTGACTATGATGCATTCCACCTGCCCGGTATGTTATTTGTACCTGATTGCTTTTATTCTGCTATTTCCCTTTGTTTTCTTTTTTTCCCTTCCTATTTCCACCCCTATTAAGTCCCAAGGTGCACCGAGCAAACCCGGTGCCCAAATGTAATAAGTCCTGCTATTTCCCTTTTTTTTTTTTTTTTTTTTTTTTAGACCCAGTGCACGCCGCACAAACCCATTTAGCTAAGGTAAACAATGAGAAATGGACCTCCCCTGGACATGTATATGCGTTTCTTTTCATGGAATAAGTCAATACAGCCTCAGACATACCTCTCTTGCTTAGCTGTGCTTAGCTAACTTCAAATGTGAGCCATGCAGCTCCAATGTGCTTATGCCAAGCATGACACACCTGCTTTTCATGTCAGCTTCTTCTCCTGCTTACACCACTGCCTTATAGCTCCTACATGGTTAGGTGCAGTTTGGCACTTGTCTTCTTTTTGAGATTCAGTAAATTTCCCTCATTAGCATACCCCACTGCCTTAGTTCCTAGTTACAGCACTACACCAGAGCCTTCCCCCTCAGCAACCACTGTTCACTGCTGTTGTTTTGATTCTGCATGCCATAGACTATAACAGCAAAATGCAGATTTCACTTAAAATTGCCTTATTACATTTTTTTTTTATTTTCGGCACAATCCCGCATGCACGCCGCTGCCCTATGCTTAAACAGTCAAGATCGGCCAAAAAAAAATAAACTTTGATTTTTATAATTTTGCAATACTTTTCCATGCTAATAGCCATATATTTGGCCATTGGCATGCCTAAGGCTTATAACAGGTGCTTTAGTCATACCTCCATTTAGATTTCTGCAGAAATTTATTCAGATAGTAGCCAATACTTTTCTGTCTGCTACACTATTCTGCCACGGATGCCTGCCTGCTTACAGGAATACTAATTGACCCCATTTGCATGTTTTTACCAGCTAATGAGGTCATTAGCATAATCCAGTCATATCCATGTAGTGTACAAGGGCTAGCAAGTTAGGCAGGTGCACGGCAAGTGCACATGGTAGGTCCGAAAAAGAAAAACTGCCAGCACCAAGGAGGATCCAAAGAATAATTTTATTAGAACTGAAACTAGACCGGTTTCAGCGGCAAGGCTTTCATCAGTAGTACAATGAGCCAAAGCAATGAGTCATGATCTTATATAATATTAATTAATGGATTCTGTGACATCATTTCCTGAAATGGTAAAAAAACTAAAGTTAGAACCAAAGCATTAGTTCAAAAAATATTGGTTAAGAATAAGCATATTCAAAAGCTTATTATTTGTTACATATAGATCTGAAATGAGAAAAAAAGGAATAGTTAGCTGGTATATCTATGGTTGTAGACAATATTTATAAAATACATAAAAAATGTATACGTACCCAAATATGAACCTAAAACATAAATCTGGGTATTAAATACATATTATTAAATACCAACCACATCATCCTTAATGAGCTGGAATGCAAAAACATAAATTATAAAACATAATGAAATGGAGTTGCACAAAAGATATATACAAAATGCAAGTTATTATTAGTTAGGAATGACATGAATCATAATTTATCATTTAATCCAGGGGGGAAAAGCCCCCCAAGTTTGATAATCCACCTCTTTTCTTTACCATTTAAGATGTCATGCCAACCTGTTTTGAAAGATCAATTGCCTGTAATGTGATCAATGATGGCAAATGTAAATTTAGCCATGGGATGTTTGATGGAATGTCTGTATAATGCATTAGTTAGTCTCTTGTTTCTGATGTCCCCCAGATGTTCAGAGATCCTAACACGAAACTGTCTAGATGTTTGGCCAATGTAAAATGCTTGACATGTACATGTGGCAAGATAAATTATCCAGTCCGAACTGCAATTACCAAAAAATTGGATATTAAATATTTGTCCAGTGTTTTTGCTAGTGAAACTAGTTGTTTTAAAAATGTAACTGCAAAAACTGCAGTGTCCACATGGATAAATGCCTATAAGTTTATCTCCAGTAAGTGTCCTTTGAGTTAGGGTATGGTCAATAACCCCTGTTCTTTTATAATGTGAAAATAATGATCCTAAAGTTTTGCCTTTCCTGTATGAAAAATAACATCATTCTCCAAGATAGTCTTCCAAAAGGGGATGTGAGTTAAGTATGTTCCAATGATTATTGATTATATTGACTAAATTACCACTGTTCCTGCCATAAGTAGTGACAAATCTGCATAGATCTGATTCACTGTTATCGGATCCAGTATTGTATTGAAGAAGAGAGTCCCTGGATTTGACATGGCTGAATTGGACTGCTGAATCAATAATTCGTGTGGAATAACCTCTGGATAGAAATCTCTTGGTCAGATCAATTTGATGATTATTGAGATCATCCTCTGAGGAACAAATCCTTTTCATCCGCAAAAATTGTGATTTAGGTATATTTCTAATGATGTGTTTAGGATGGAAACTATCAGCATGCAAAAGAGTGCTGTATTGTGGGAATTTTCTGTGGACGGACGTTCTAAGAGTGTTATCACACTGTCGTGTTAAGTGGACATCCAAAAAACTGATTTCTCTCTGATTGTATTCCACAGTAAATTCAATACCCCAGATGTTCCCATTTAAATGCTGAATAAATTCCTGGAGGTATTCCTGACCTCCTTTCCATACAAGCCAACAGTCATCCAGGTATCTTCTCCATATATCAATCTCCGGTAAGTATATATTGTGCATAGGGTCATATATAATCATTTCTTCAATGTAGCCCATAAAAAGATCAGCATAAATGGGTGCAAAAGATGCACCCATAGCCGTGCCTTGTAGTTGCCAATAGCAGTCCTGTTGAAAATAAAAAACATTTTTCGTGAGAATGTGTTCAACCATGCATAGCAATAGAGTGTTCATCCCTGGGGGGTATAGATTAGTTTTATTTAGCCAATAATCCAAGGCCTTGAGACCCGCCCAATGTGGGATGCTCGTGTAAAGGGAGGAAACATCAAGGGTACACATTAGCCATTCCAGGTCCAGTTGAGACTCGGAGACAATCTGCAAAAATTCAGTCGTGTCCTTGATTCTTGCCCGAACACATGATAATAATGGTTTCATTTTCTCAGTTAGAAATACAGATAAGGGTTCGGTAAGTGACCCAATGCCAGATACAATCGGTCTACCTGGTGGCTGATGAATGGACTTATGAATCTTAGGAAGTAGATAGAGTTGTTGTTTCGCAGTATCCTTAACCATCAAGTGAATTTTAGTTTTGTTGGAGATAATCCCAGATTCCACTGCTTGTTCCAAGAATTCATTAATTTCTAATGCAAAACCAGGCATGGGATCAATCTCCATTTTCATGTAGTGATGACGGTTAGATAGTTGCCTGAGACCCTCATTCACATAGTAATCAGTGTCCATGACCACCACCGCTCCCCCTTTATCAGCAGAAATGATTACAATATCTGTGTAGTTTCTGAGTTGTGTAAGTGCCATTTGTTCCTTCCTAGGTATGTTGTGCTTCATGGTGTCCACGGAACCCAAGTTGAAGTGTATGTCTTTGATAACCGCCTGCTGAAAAACAGCAACATGTTTATCCATAGGAGGGTTAAATGTAGATTTGTGGAATCTAAAATCAGATGATCTTTGAGCATTGTCAGTTTGATCCTGTTGTTTGAAAAATAATTTCAGGTTAATTTTTCTGCAAAAATCTATAGTGTCAGAAACTAAGGTACTTTCATCAATGAAAAAAACAGGGATAAAACCAAGGCCTTTATTGAGTAGGGAATATTGATCATCAGTCAAGACATGTTTTGAAATGTTTAAGACATTTGTACATTGATTGTTCACTTCACTATCGACATAAAAAGCTCTTCTAAGTTTGTGACCCCTGTGTTTCCTACCTGCCCTGTGTTTTTTCCCCCTAAAGGGACCTCAGTCCTTCTGCCCCTTTTGGCATTTGGAGAATCACCAATGTTGGGTGTCTCCGTGTCTGTGGTTGAGGATTCATCACCTGAAGTGATATAACTGGGCCCTGTCTTTTTTAAAATAGATCTTGGTCTCTTTCTACGTATAAAGGAGGCATTCTTTGTACCATGAGCAAACCTAACACCCTTTTGTGATTCAAATTGTTTGCCCTTATCATAGTCATCCTTATCTCGGGCAAATTTGTGCAATTTCTTGTTTTTAAGGTTATTTTCCAAAATTGAAATTTCTTTAGATAATTTGCTAAGACAACCCTGAAAACTATTATTTTGTTCAAACTGTTTAAGACTGTTACAGGTTTTTTCCACTTCAATAATATTACTCTGTATTGTTCTCTCATAAAATGAGGCCAAAATATTGACTCTGGTCATGGCAGCCTCCTGTTGTGTTTGTTGCCAATCTTTCAACAGAGTTTCATCCGGTGTGCCCACCAGTGGTTGGATTTTGCATCTCAATCCTCTAGGGGATATATTCTGTGCTTGGTAGGCTTTGAACAATTTATTGTGCCAAATGTTTGTTCTAAGCATTTTAATTTGTTTACCTAATTTAAAGAATAAGTTTTTACAACCGTCAACTGGATCTATGGTTTCCAAGTTAACCATTTCTGTAGGTTCAGTACCAATACCAAAAATTTTTAGGTCATCCTTATCGGAGCATAAACCAGAAAGCAATTTGTTAAGATCCATGACAATAAGTTGCTGAGAACCAGAAGAGAGATGTGAAGTGGACTAACAGAAATACTGAGGGTTGAATTAGCAAATAATAGATGTATTCCAATAAGAAATTGACAATTTGAATCACAGAGGAGTTAAGGTCAAAGTAATCAAAGAAGATTACAAATATGTCTCTATATATAAGAGATATGCATTCATAAGTAGTTTGCAAAATGTCATGTACAAAAAAGCAATCAAGCACCTCCCTTAATATATGAGTGCAATATCTGAAATAATGAAAAATTTCTGTTGTTCAAAAGGGCTTATATCTGATACCAAACTAGCCCTATTATACAAAAATCAAATGATATCAGTTTCCGAGGTCCTGTAAAAGACCATGCATGTTATATCATATAGAAATATATGATGCAAAATATTGATAGGCTTTAGATGATATTGTGTGTCTAATACCAAAAAGAGTCGTTATTGAACATACATAGAGCATCCCATATAGGCTAGAAAATCTGTGTTGCATATAGATAGTAGAACTCACTACATGTAGAGGTGGAATGTACCAATAATTTGTCAAGATGTAATAAACAAAATTATTTCACCATTGAAAAATATAAATATGCAATAGTTATAGAAAGATATGAAGGATCAGTAGTTGTTCTGTACAACCATCATATCCTGATAGTCAACAAATGTGTTTATACAAAGGTGGCTACATTAAACCATGTTTAACTCTCAGTAACTTGCCCTTGACCCCAGCCAATAGTGACAAGATAAGTCAAGTTGAACAATAGTGTGACAATATATAGTCCCTCAGATATATATAACCAAACTGGTCAGAATACAAATAAGACATAAAACCAGTAGAAGCACAATAACTGGACAATTACAGAGGCAAATGCTAATATGAGATTTAGAATGTCCCATTCAAATGTCCTATGAAATATAAAGATAACTATTTATAAAGTTATATTAATAGCCACAAAATATGTACATAAATGACAGATTTAAATCATAAAAAACAATATTTAGCCAACACATAAGCTAAAAAGCTTGTGTATATGATCGGTGTCTACAAAAATCACAAAATGGTAAACTGCAGAAAAATATGAGCAAACAGAGCAACACTGTTAAATGTTAAGTGTATATGTCAATAATAGAATCATATACAGCCTGGTATTTATGCTGTGGCTCTTAAATCACAATTATATATAAGATAAAGTTTGCATATATGAAAATATCAAGAAAGCGTTCATCCACAGGTCCTTGAAAAAATGTCACTGTTATGTTGCACTCCAACAGTTCTTCCAATCGTGTATTCAAATGAAAAATGAATGACTAGGCCCAAACCAACAAAACAGTTCAATGAATAATGTTAGTGAAGCACTCATTATGGTCCCACGGACACCAATAATGAAAAATATGTTCCTAAATATCGTTGTTATTAAGGTCGTACAGTATCTGAAAAGTGATGTTGGTTATGTCCATTCAAGAAATATTCCAAAAAGATGAACCGGAAAGCCCAATCAGTCCTAAATCTCCTTGCGTGACAAAAAGATGCGTGGATGTCCAAATGAATTTCACATATGCCCTTTATCCAAGTGATAGGAGTATTCCTAGTCGAAACGCCACACAAATACGCCCGAGATATGTGTAAATCCAAAATACAATATACAAACAATTAGACCGCACATGTGAAATCTAATATTCGTTAATATAGCCAAGCTGAGCAACTCATAACTGCTCTCTTTAAGGCTGAGACACTAGTTCCATGGGCCCAGTTATTGTGCCAGGCTTTCTTTAATGTCAGCACTAAACATTGTCTGTCTGATTCATTATTAAGTCTATTCAGTCATAGTTTCTTCACTGGATTCATACCAGAGATATAGAGAACTGCTGTGGTCATCTGAATTTATAAAGAAATATCCACTACTGATCTGAGAAACTATATGTCCATAAGCCTTAACAGCCTTATTTATAAGGCAATCAAATCTATCATAGCACTGCCATACACTACTAATATATAACATCTGGCTCTTAGCTCCAGAAACTATCCTAGGAGATCACTGTTAAAACCCAGTTCTTAATCTTATACAGTCCACTCTATTACATGACTGGACAACATGGATATGCAATTTCCAAATGTCTCTTTGGTCAGGTTGGTAGATTTCAGCATCCTAAGACAATGTAGCAATTATCTTATGTTCTCAGAAAAACAATTAATCATTAAAGAAAATAGCACAGTATGTAAGAGATGTAAATACACAACTTCCTTATAGGTAAAAAAAATCTTTCATATAAAAGAGATTTTTAGCAATACCCACACTGTATCCCTCACATATACTGCTCACCAGACACAAATATTTTCTGATGCTGATGCCTTTAAAAGAAAGCTTCCCAAATATCAAAGACCTCCAAAGCCATCAAATGGCAACACTGCAACTCAGCAATCACTAAAGATCACAACAAAAGCAATACAAACCATCTCACATAACGCTTACACCCAATGGACCCCCAAGAGCAAAGCCCATAAGCCAAGCATTTATTTTTCCTAATACTCTGGTTATTGTGGACTGCATTTTTGTGACACATAGATGCCCTACTCACCAGATAAGACAAGGAGGAAATAGCAGTTAGCTGCTTATCTGGAGCTAGGATCCACAATGTCATGCACGCACTCAAGTCACTGCACCCCAGGTACCAATATGATTCTGTTATAATTTTTGCAGGTGTAAATGACCTGACACATACCTCACAGAACTAAATGAAAAAAGACATAATGGATTTCCAGAACAGGAGTCAAATATAGGTATGAGCCTTGCATTGATCAGCATTCTACCTTCACCTTTGTGGGCATAAAACAATTGATTTTAATAACTGGCTTAGTTTATGGTGTTACTTCAATGGGATCCAATATCTATCAGCATGGGAAGACATGGTCAATATGCTTATATATTAATCATGTTTCTAATTTTCTACCCCTGCTTGCTCCATGTTGGAAGTACTTTATGGTAGAAAGCATGATACATTAGCTATCAGGAAAAACCTAAGAGTAACACACTACAAAGATATTTAGAGATGGCCCAGAAACAAAAATCTTTGTATGACTCTCTCCCTGTCTACATCTCTCTCTCTCTCTCTCTCTCTCTCTGTCTCTCTCTCTCTTTCTCTCTCTCTCTCTCTCTCTCTCTGTCTAGCTCTCCATCTCTCTCTCTCTCACTCTCTCTGCCCCCCTTCCCCTCAGCTGCTTGATGCAATGTTCACCTTACTGGATTTTACATTTGTCATTACTGTAATGAAGGCTAATGCATACATTCTCCTCTCCTTCAATCTGTTGTCTGATGTTAATTGTGTGAACTAGAAAATCCTATGTAGTGTGCTGAGATAATGCTCAGGTCTGTAGTCTGCTTTTTTTTGCATAGTTTCAAAGTTTGAATCCAGAAGTTTGTCAGTGTCTTACTGAATGTTTTTATATGACTTATATGACTATTGTGTGTGTGACTGCTACATGCTTTATTAACACACAGTTCTCCTGCTTGTCTCTTAATTGGTTTGATCCCTATTAGGAACATTTTATTATACCGATCATGAGAAAATAATTGTGATGACAAACCTAACAGTAACATACAACAAAGTGGTCTATATTCCTGTCTCACAATCTTTCTCTCTCTGGCTTCCCTTCTGCCTTATCATTGTTTGTCCTCAGTATCTGAACAATGCATGGCACCAAGCAACAATAGTGACTGACAGTAAATGGCAGTTCAAATTTTATAGCCAAAACTGGTGAGTTTTTGCCTTTGGCCACTTTCGCCTGCTGCTCCTTATGTGAACTTGTTTAACATCACTGCACTATGGAAAGACAGGTTGATGGTGCTATGAAGAGACATTTATTATCATATGTTGAATAGGTGTCAGAGTTGAATGCACACCACGTTTGTAACTATTGTATGATGTATACTGCAGCCAAACTTCCTTGTTCCCATCTTTGATTTCACCAACATTAACAGCTTGGCCCCCTATGTCTTTCTTAATCAATCAAAAAATGCTCATTCCTTCCCAAGAAGAAGTGCAAGGCATTAGGAACAACCAAGGTTTTAAGTGTCAACAACCATGGTACATTATGCAAATGTGGAAATATTGTTGCTATACATACATAACCTTAAAGGATTCCTTTGTTTGCATTACCATGTATTTTTTGAAGTCTGTTAATTATGAAACTGACATCTGTTATTGCGTACTGACTTGATTAAATAGTGATGCCACAGAAATACATACAATTACATAACAAGCCTCACATGCCTCAAATACATGGGCAGACAACAGATATAGGGGCTGTCTAAATATGCACTTGTATTATTCATATAATTATTTACTGCAATTATCAAGACAAATATGCAAATCATGATGCATAGAACAATAACATAACATACATCTGTTCTAAATTTTACAAGAATCAGAACTGTTTGTATGTCTGTACTCATATGCAAGAAGGTTGACAAGCAGCACCATAGACTGCTGTGAATTCTTCTTCGAAGTTAAAAACCTCAAAATATAATTAAGCATACACCTCAGAGAACAATTTTGAAAAAAGAAAGTAATCTTAGTGTCTGTATTTCTTCAATATGTTGTAAGGGACTGTTGTTCTCAAAATATGTGGACCTCACTGTGATGTTGAATAAACACTTCATTATGTAAAGTCATGTCTGCATTCCTCCATATTTAGACATGAAAATGGTATACAATGATGTGGGCCTTTTCACACATAATTCTTCAGTGGTATTAAATAGTGCACTGTCATATTTTTTAAGTGTCTGTTTGCATTTACATTGTTCATTGTCTAAGCAGGAGGAAATACATTTGAAAATGAGACAACAAATGATTATTATTCACATACAATTATCTGGAGCTGAACACTCAAGAATGCTTGGTTGTCGGTCCACAATTTCAAAATTCTCATTGTTATTAAAACAGCATACAGTGAAACAGGTATATGTCACTCACACTATAGCAATATACATGAATGACCAGATAGATAAATTATCTGAGTAGTATTTAATAACTTGTGATGAATACATTGATGTTACTTCTGCTTGTTAATACACATGCTTCCAACACAAACGTGATGCCTACTAGCTTCTCTGCAACACACCGTTATGGCAATCCTTATAAATATGCATTATCACACATTTAAAGTCAAATTTCTCCTGTGTCACAATATACTGAGACTGTGGGATTAGATAGGTAGGTTTTCAAATACAGAACTTACTAACTACAGTGTGTGTGTGTGTGTGTGTGTGTGTGTGTGTGTGTGTGTGTGTGTGTGTGTGTGTGTGTGTGTGTGTGTGTGTGTGTGTGTGTGTGTGTGTGACTGTACACACTTGTGTTCTGTAGTGCTAGGTAGGATTTGATACACCCATGCATCCTTTCCAATGTCCACTATCCCAGCACTCTAATTAAACTTTTTCTGTGGTACTTCCTGTTGATACTGTGTTCTCTAGATGGTGTAACATAGGCGGTTTGAATTCAACAAACACTTCCACTCAGAAGAAACATTTAAATTGGGAGGGAGCTCTCTCATCATTTCATCCCACTTTTATCACAAACGTTTCCTCTGCAACACATTAATGAGTTTATCACTAAAAGTGCACTCTCTCACTGTTGTAGAGAGACGTCTCGTATGGTGCTTGTGTTTGATACTGTTTTTTATAGATTTTGTAGCTAGATAAGATAGGTAGGTGGTTTTAATTCAGAATTGTTTAAGTATTATGAGTGTGCAAATGTGTCTGTATTTTCAGATCAGACTGATTACAGCAAATGAGCCACTGTGTGCACTTCCACTTAAAAGACATATTTACACTAGGGGAGTCCTCTCCACAATCTGTTGCATTTTTAGCAAAAACACATTATAGACAACACACAGATGTCACCTTTTCAAATGGCACAATAGACTCAAGATTGCATAATTATATAGGTAGGTTTTCAAATACAACACTGACTGACTAGTATGTATGTGTGTGTGTGTGTGTGTGTGTGTGTGTGTGTGTGTGTGTGTGTGTGTGTGTGTGCGTGCATATTTAGTGCTAGGTAGGACTGGATTCATCCATGCATCTGATGTAAACACTTTAACTCAGAAGTTATCACTTCAAAAGTGCACTCTGTCACTGTTGTAGAGAGACTTCTCCTGTGGTGCTTGCTGTTGATACTGTTTTTATCTAGATTTTGTAACTACATAGGTAGGTGTTAGAATTCAGCATTGTTTAAGTACTATGAGTGTGTAAATGTGTCTGTCCTGTCAGGTCAGCTTGACTTGAGCAATGCTCCATTTGTACACTTCCACTTAAATAACATTTTTGCCTTAGGAGTATGGTCCCTCATCAATCTGTTTTATTTCTAGACAAAACACATTCTAGCCTTTCCATTATCAACTATCCCAGCATTGTAATCAAACTTTTTCTGTGGTACTTGCTGTTGATACTGTGTGCTTTAGATGGTGTAACATAGTTGATTTGAATTCAACAATTATGAACTAGTGTGTGTCTAGTGGTAAGTATAACACCAACAACAGATGTGATATGTACACATCCACTCAGGAGAGACATTTAAAGTTGGGGTGCATCCCCAACACTTTCTCACATTTTTATCACAAACATCTTCCCTGCACCACACTGAGAAGGTTATCCTTTCAAGAGTGCAGCCTCTCACTGTTGGAGTCAGACTTCTGTGGCACTTGCAGTAGATACTGTGATTTCTAAATTGTGACACCTGATAGGGAGCTGATTAAACTACAGGACTGTTTAAATGCTATTACTGCATGCATGTGCCTGTACTGTCATGTAAAAATTACTCTTTCCAAAGATCCATTGTGTACACATCCACATAACAGACATATTTACATTGAGAGAGGGACCTCCCCATCAGTTGTGTGCATTCTTAGACAAAACCCATTTTATGCAACACACTAATAAGATAATGCTTTCAAAAGTGCACTATCACATTGGTTTAATCGGAATTCTCCAGTTCCACTTGCTGTTGGTACTGTGATCTCTAGATGATAAGTAGGTGAGTTGAATCCAGCTGTGAGTGTGTGCTTCTCTCGCTCTCTGTCATTGTGTAGAAATGGCTTCATCTGCATATGTGATGTGCAGCTTTGCTGTGGTAGTGGATCTCCAACCACTCATTCACTTTTGCCAGGCACATCACCTAATAAAAAATGGTGATGTCATCCATTCAAATGTGCACTGTTGAAGTAGGAAGCAAATATTTTGTGTGTTGTTTGTGAGTCAGGCAATGTGCGCTACCTTGAAATCTTAGTTATGTCGTCAGCTCAAACCGAGACATTGCTCCACAGAATCATTTGCGTCAGTGTGTGTGTGATTGTACATGCATGTAGGAATGGTGTCCCTCACATACCTGATGTGTACATATATTGCTGGAGATGTCTCATTCACTAGGTTTATTCCATTTTACCACAGATAACTAATTGAAATGTGTCTTGTCTAAACCTAATGCTAAGACTTTTCCTGTTTCATGAATAAATGATACAATGTTCTATAGATTATTGCCTTAGTTAGCAGTAAGTTTGAAACTGGGATTATTTCTGCATTGTGCATAATTGTGCTTCTACAGTCATAATAATGACTGCATTATGCAACACGTGTCTTTTGATATACCTACCATCATGCAATATTTTGAGACAAGGAGACACATTGTGCAACTCTTTTAACCAATTGCCTTGCAGCAATAAGATGACATAATGCCTTCAAATACACATTATCTCACAGATGTAGTAAAACTTTTTGTGTGGAGAATTAAGTCTACACAATATTATGTAGCTTATTTGGTTACAGCGGTAATTGTTTGAAACCCTCAATGACTGAATATTATCAGTGTTTGTCAGCATACTGTTATGCATGAATTACATTCACTACAGTTGTAATGTGTACAATTACAGTGGGAAAGGGCACCACCATTACTTTTATTTCAAAAAAATCACTTTGCAACACAAAGAGAATTTCATGACTTCAAATATGCTCTGTCTCACAGTTATCCAGCAAAGCTTGAGTTTCACTGTGAGATAACTAAAATCTCCTGTAATAGAGGACCATATATACAAATGACCCCTTAAAGATATCATGTGTTTCAGTATATGGCTTCTGAATGTCCATGGCTTTTTTTTACTTTTTAATTCTTTATGTTTATATTTAGGACAATAAAGCCAATCCCCACAAGCTGTGGACATGCATGTTTCAGCCTTTTTATTGACCTCATCAGCACAGCATAAGTGTATAGTTTTGGTTGTACTTATCAAACACAGTGTCTTTAAACCAGGCTGATGCCCATACATATTAAATCACCTGCAAAATATTTCAACTAACCTACAAAGGAAAGGGTAAACAAGGTCATGCAGACTAACCATTTGGTAAAAACTTCAAGAAAAATCCAGCCAAGCTAGAGTCTTCACTGTATGATACCTTAAAACTTCTGTAATGAAGAACCATGGTATATATGCAAATGACCCCTTAACAACATTGCGTGTTTCAGCAACATGGCTTCTGAATGCCCATGACTTTTTTACTACTAATGAGGTCAATAAAAAGTCAGAAACATGCATGCCTTCAGCTAGTGGGATATGGCTTTATTCTCCTGAATTTAACCAAAATTACTTAAAAATAAAACATCATGGATATTCAGAAACCATGTAGCTGAAACACTCAATGTTCTTAAGGAGTCAATGCATATATCCCATGGTTCTCCATTAGAGGAGGTTTAAGGTATCACACAGTGAAAACGTGACTGGATTTTTTTTTTTTTTTTGCAGTATTTACTGTCTCACAGTTATGGCAAGGCTCACCTTGTAGCAGATGTGATTAATACACAGTTCTTGTGAATACACCTACTTGGCTGTTTGACTCCAGGAAAGGACAAGATTATGAGAGTGCACTGATATGACAAATACAACATTTTATGAAGTTATTTCTACCTAGTTTTATGCCAGATAAATGCCTTTCAACATGCTGGGGATTTCATGCCAGTCAAAAAGGTGTTCTGTGATTTTTGTGATGATAAAGCTCCTGTTGGCACAGGTCTATTTCAGTAGACAGACTGCTCACTTACCCGACACCCAGTTGCCTGAGAAGACAAGACCGACACCTTCATAAGACCGAGATCCAGAAGACTGACATTTCATGTGAGGTAAGTAACCGCTTGACCATTCCCAATTAAATTAACTAAAGTAAGCAAAACTAAACCCACCAATGTGGGAGGCTTCACCCCCCCCCATAACCCCCACACCACTGATCTAAATATACCAACTCCGAGAACGCACTACCATGGAGGTATGGGGCAAAGTTCAACAGGATGGTCAAGCGATTACTTACCTCTTGTGAAATGTTGGTCTTCTGGATGTTGGTCTTCTGAAGGTGTCAGTCTTGTCATCTCCGGCAACTGGGAGTCAGGTAAGTGAGTGGTCGATCTACTAAAGTAGACCCATTGGCACATGTAGTTGATACTGACTTGTAGCATATATACACAAATCAATAGTGGCTTGAATCTGGTACTATGTTTGTGCACACCAATGTGGTTGGACAAAAGTGTCTTAGCCAAGCAGCCATGATATTGGACTGTTTGTATTTGTGTAAACCGTAACCTAGCTACATCCTTTTTATTACTCAGAAATATTTGTTTTCAACAAATTAGCATCAAAAGCCTTTTCAGGCATCTTACCTTGAAGTGTGTTATTTGTGACAACATCCATTACTATCTCCAGTGTCAGACAGTGTTAATAAACAGCTCTGTAGAGTGTGATTGGCAAGGGTGTAAATCTGATAGGATGACTGTCAGACAAATGTGACAGAAAGGACTGGCTTAAGTAAAGAATGTAGATATGGCACAGTAAGAGATCCACATTTTTTTGTAGTCTCACATATCATGTTAGGGGAGACATACCCATTACAATAGGATACTGATAGCATCCCTTTAAGTGTGTTCCTCTTAACACATTAGATATAACTCTTCCTGTGGTATCAATGGCTGATACAATCTCCTTGAGATCTAACGTCAGCATGTGTTTCAGTCTGACAAGATGTAAATGCTGAGTATGTCAGTGAATGCTTACAGGCATTATTCATTTCCCCAGTAATAATAATCTGCATTGCATGACTTTATACAAACATTTATGTATAAATATATCTCTTTTGTTTACACTCTAGGGATTTAGAGGAGATGAAGACTTGTACGTCATTTCTTAATGTGTTCCATGTTCCAAAATCATTGCAAAGCATGAATGAACTTCTTTTTGATACTTTTCATTGTTTTTTGTTTTGGATAGTTGATGTTGTTGTAGTCTTTGTATACTATATGTTATATTTTGAGCATGCCCAGTATAATGATGTAGTAGACGCACACCATTTACTACAAAGGATATTATTTATTCGTTTATAAAGAAGAGGGAGTGGAAATAAAATGAAGGGAGTCACTAGGGTGTGTTATGAGAAAGGAAAAAGGGAGAGGGAGTGGAAATGAAATGAAGGGAGTCACTAGGGTGAGTTATGAGAAAGGAAAAAGGGAGAGGGAGTGGAAATGAAATGAAGGGAGTCACTAGGGTGAGTTATGAGAAAGGAAAAAGGAGAGGGAGTGAAAATGAAATGAAGGGCGTCACTAGGGTGAGTTATGAGAAAGGAAAAAAGGGTGAAAGAGTGGAAATGAAATGAAGGGCATCACTAGGGTGAGTTCTGAGAAAGGAAAAAAGGGAGAGGGAGTGGAAATGAAATGAAGGGAGTCACTAGGGTGAGTTATGAGAAAGGAAACAGGGAGAGGGAGTGGAAATGAAATGAAGGGAGTCACTAAGGTGAGTTCTGAGACAGGGGAAAAAAAAGGATGAGGCAGCAGAAATGATATAGAGGGAGTCAGGTGGTGTGAGGGCATGAGCATTCCCAGTGAGAAGAAAGAGGGGAATGGAGCATGATCTTGAAGGCGGAGTAGTTTTGGATGATTCGAATGGGGGGGGGGGGTGAATTCCATACATATTAAGTAATTAATGTCCTGAGATAGTTTTTATAATTTGTTCTTCTTTGAAAATATGTAGCAGAGTTAGCCTATGTTCAGTCGGCTTTGCAATGAGGTTACTAACCTGGAGGTGAAATCTAACAACATTTGTCACATGCCAGTGTCCATTTGGTATATGTGCAATATAAATCTTCAACAGGTCAGTTAGTAATACACCTTAATATTTCACATGGGTGTGATGCATCTTACTGCAGTGTCATGCAGGTCTTAGTAAAGTTTTTAACAAGGATCATTATGGGGCTGAATAACAATTAAATATACTGAATTCACAAGTCTGCTTTGACAGACTTATTTAAGTCAGCATGTATAATGTGGCAGCTGCAACAGGAAAAATACACGTCATATTGATTACAGTAACACAGATGCAACATGCTGAAATAATTGCAAACTGACATTTGCTACATTTGCCAAGTACAGTAGCAGATGTATTCGCATAAAGATGGAATTTTATTTTGCCCAAGTCTTGTCTGGGCTACCTGTGGGCTACCTGTTCATTTATATTATACACATATAAATACATCCTATGCATATAACATTTAGAGACATGCAGCACTTTGGTCAGGGGACTGACTATGCCTGAGTTATACCTTGATTTATTGGCATGTCCACCTATGCCTCATGATCATGCCTCATTCTGCATGTACATTTGTCACTTCTACTAAAGTTAGACAACTGTTAATACGTATATGACATCATTATTCTCTGTCTATCCTGGTCAGTCCAAGACATTGTTTTCATGTGTGCCATGTCCTTCTGTATTTTGCAAGATACATACACAGCATGCCTGAACAGTCACTTACTTAATACAATTCACAGTATGCAGTTTGCTGAGAAAATGACTTTTTCACCACTAAGTTACTGTTACTGGAATGATTGCACAGGTATTCATGATTCTTCATATTTCCACATTGTCACATGTGTGTACACTGGCATAAGCAAAAACAATATTGTTTCCTTCATACACATAAAACAATGAAATACTTATCAATAGTTTAACCTTTATGTATGTTATGACATCAGTCATGTGGATGTCATTAATAAGCTGTGATCAGTCCCCCAGTATATTTTACAATGCCCCAGTACTTACATACACTCGCCACACAGGTGCAGCTAGGCATTCTCAATATAATCATTTGAGTACTACAGATGTTCCTGTGCATATCACATAAAATGCATAGTGACGTGCATTCAGGTTTTATAACTGTGTGTGCTAATGTTTATATTTTACATTACTATACAGCATGTTTGGCTAACACGTGTTTAATTTTAAAATACCCTTTCTATGGTTACAAGTGGCAATGAGTTACAAAAAAATGTCCATTTCTGAAGTGGATAGGACAGCAGTAGTAGGGTTCCTTTATTTATTTATTTATTTTTTACATAAAAGGTGGTGAATACATCATACTGTTAGTTACAACTGATAACTTTCAGGATACACAACGGATGCGTAATAACTGCAGTGTACACAAACATTCCCTAATGTATTTCCAGTCGTTACTAACTGTTATCTCAATTCAGCAGTTTAAAGGAATGTATCACATTTACAATTCATAGCTTTGTGCTCTTATCAAATCCTTTACAGCATTTCATTTTTATTTATGTACATCTCCCTAAGCAAACAGAATTAGTTATATAAATTAAAAAAATATATTTAATGACTACTGGTTATGCACTAATCTAATTATATCTAAGGACAATTTTCTCATTTAGCTTCCCCTACCTCTTAAATATGACATTCCAGTTGCCCTTGATTCATACTGTGCTGTCCACACATGCTTTCCTACTGAGGGTTGTATAAACACATGACCTTTCATTTATAATGTGATTTTGAACCTCTGTAAGCCTGTTTGTGGCTGATAACAGGTGTTCTGGGAATGAACTGGTGTTACTAAATGTGTAGGTTTGTTCAATGAGCAACACTGCACTTTATGCAAGCACAAATGGACCACGCAGGCTTAGCACAATGCTCGACATGTACACATGCATTAATGAATCCTCTAGGCTGTCTATCAGGCACAACCACAGACACACACATATGCACGCACACACTCACACACACAGATGCACACAAACACACACACACACATATGCACATGCAGTTACATAGGTTCATAGGTTCATAGATTAGTACTAGACTAACTGCCCTTGTGAGCCATTTTAAGCCTAGCCAATTATCCCTTGTGAGACTCAAACCCTGCACCTTGTGTTTGTAAGGCAAAGACCTTAACCATTAGGCCACCCTCCCAACATATTTAAATATATACTTAGGACACCCCTATACACTGTTACTCACACTCGTAGATACCCATAGACTGGCATACTGTCATGTATGCATAGACTCACACACACACACACACACACACACACACACACACACACACACGCGTGCGCGCGCGCGCGCACACACATGTGCTTGTGTGTGTTTAAGATATCATGGTTGATGGAGATTAACTAAATTAGCTGAAACAGATGAAGTAGCATAGCTTAAGTTGTAGGATTGCTGGCAACCTGGTGGAATATTTTGTTAGTCCATGGAGATTTGATGGACCATTTTGGGCTTCTTCTTGGAAATCTGCTTGGTTTGTTCTTTGACTTCAATGCTGATATTGTGTCATTATTGCTGTTTGCTTTGGTTAATAACTGCTCATTGCTTATGACTAATGTAACTGACATTACTTGCAGTTGCAGCTGTAGAAGGAAGATGGAAGACTGATGAATATGCCATTCTTACACTTTGAATTTTGGATGTAATTTTTTTTTGAGTGTCATCCCACCTATTACCCTTATATTTTGATTTTTTTTTGGGGGGGGGGTATGGCAGGGAGTTTGTTTGAAATTGCAGTCGTAATCACAGATCAAAGAGGAAGATGATAATGAAGACACTGTTGTTATCACTTTGGCATTTTGCATGAATGAAACGCTTGCTTGGAAAGGTGCCATAATAAATGGTGCTTTTCTGGTGATTTTTCTGGATTGTAAGGATCAACTTAGATTAATGAAGACTGAAGCAACTCAGATTTAGTTTCTTCTTCTTTGGTCGTCTTAATTTAGATTACTGCTGTGTTTTGTTGTCTTCTCTATCAAGTGTCTTGAATCTCTTCATTTCCTTTGGGTTAATAAAAAGCGTAATATCTTGAATGGTGTTTTTTTTCTTATTCATCTTTGCTACTTACAGACTAAACCCTTTCTTATGATAATGGTGTTCCTTCATTACGATATCACAGTCAAAAGAGGCAGCGGAACACAGCAGTAAAATTCAAGAATTTAATCCCAGAACAAACAGGAGAACAAACAGTAAGCGCTTTCGCAGCAGCAGCTGCTTCATCAAACAAATAAAAATCCAAACTGTTACTGTAGTACTTTTAAATATCAAAGCAGCCAGTTAGCATGCAAAAACAATTAGGAATTAACAAGAGTCCTTAAAGCCACACCAGAAAAATGCAGCTCAAAGCTCATTGTATAAACACAAAAACATTTCATTCATAAAAACATATAAAGCATTTCATTCAACAGCCAAAAATGCAGCTCAGAACTCATTATATAAACATGAAAACATTTCATACATAAAAGCATATAAAACATTTCATTCATAAAAACATTATAAAAAATACTGAACATGATTAATATCTATCTGGCTAATGGCATATTCATTAAAACTGGTTTAATAGAAAATTTATCATTGAGGCCTTTCCCCATATTAGCTTTCATTGTAATAATCCAGTTCAATTCTTTGTTTTCTTCCTTAGTTCTATGTGGGCCCCCCCTTATACCCACATTGACTGTTTCAACAACCATAAACTTAAAATTGTGCTGAGCACCTAGCAACATGATGTGCTTAGATAAAGCATTAGTCTCAGCTCTCCTGGAGATATCATATTGATGCTCCCTCATCCTGTCTCGTAGCCTGCGTGTTGTCATCCCAATGTAGAAGCAGTAACAAACTGTGCAGTAGGCTAAATAAACTAGATTCACTGTGTTACAGTTAGCTCTGGCTCTGAAAAACATCTTTTTATGCATATCTGGATGTTCAAATGCAGCACTGCTGTCAATCAAATGACAGTAGTTACATGCCGGACAAGGAAATGCACCAATATTAAGCTGTGTATCAGTATTGGAGTTAAACCTTGGATAACATAGCAATTTCTGAAGTGATCTCTTATTCTTATACATATAGCTCGGGGCTTCTCCTACTATTGATTCCACTCTCTCATTAGATCTAAGTATATCCCAGTGTTTAGCATAGATGTTCTTCAACAATATAATGTTTCTGGCATAAGTAACTGGTACTCTCAGTTTACAGTTGGTCACTTTCTGTTTGCAAAATTGAGTGGGTGAGGAGAAATATGGCTTACACTCCTGAGTTCTAGATGTATATTCTCGAGCGGTAATCGAGCTAATTTATTTTTTATTATAACCCCTCTCAAGGAATCGCTGTTCCATATGTTTCAATTCACAAGAGAAGGTGGAGTAACCTGCTGTCAATCTGGATGTTCTTAACATCTGTGCTCTCACAACATTATTAAAAATGTGCCCATGATGCATACTCTGTCTGTGGACAAACATATTCCTATGGCAACTTTTCCTATAGATATCAGAAGTAAAAGTGCCATCAAGTCCCCTGGTAATCCTAACATCAAGAAAATCCATACTTACAGTAGAGCTACTGGCCGTCAAACTAAGAAAGTCAGTACTACTGTTGAGTTGACCAATGTATTGAGACAGCTCATCACCAGTACTCTCCCACAGGAGGAAAAGATCATCAACAAATCTCATGTAAAAAACAACCTGTCCAGGCTTGAGCTGAGGTATGATATGCATTTCCTCCCATTTTGCCATAACGAGGGTGGCGTAGCTATTGGCACAAGAGGTGCCCATAGCTACGCCATCCCTTTGTTTAAAAATACCTTCTTCAAACATAAAAATGTTATTGTCAAGAATAAGTTCCATAAGCATACACGGTAAATCTATCTTATGGATCTCATAAGTGCCATCTTGCTTTAGATAGTCTCCCAACATCTCTATCCCTGTGTTATTGGGTATGCACGTAAAAAGGGATTTCACATCTAATGCTATCATAATGCAACCAGCAACAGGTGGTTTAACTTGTATGTGAGCAAATAAGTCCCTAAGGGACTGTTCAGTGTCCCTTAAAATATAACAGTTCTTAGCTAAGATTGGTTTCAAATGTTGCTCAACATAGATGGAAAGGGGTGCAGTGTACCACCCCCTTCCAGCTACTATTGGTCTCATAAGAGGGTTACTGGCATGCTTATGTATTTTAGGGAGGCCCTATAGTGGGCAAATTTGGTTCTTGTATAATAAAATAATTAAAAAGATCAATGCTAATATGTCCAAGCTGCAGACATTCAAACAATTCATTATACACTCTACTAATAGACTGTTCAACCTGTTGCATTGTAAATGGAATATAATTTAATGGATCACTGAGCATGGTATACATTGCATCCTTGTAAAATGTATAATCCATAATTACAAGACATCCACCTTTGTCTGCTGGTCTAAAGCTCAAGGTAAAATCCTGACACAATTGTTCTAGAGCTAACCTCTCATTAACTGACATGTTGCAAAAAGTCTTTGTATTGGTATTATTTTCATACAAAGCATAAATGTCCCTAATGCATGCTTTTTAAAAACTTCAATAGCATCAACTGTAGGCGGTATGAAGCAACTAGTTTTCCTAAAAATATTAGCATTATTATTACTAGTGCCATGTGAATCATTAAAAAACATCTTTAAACTGACATTTCTAGTAAAAGTCTTAAGTTCTATAATGTTTTCAGTTAGAATAATTTTCATAGCTGGTATGAAACTCATACCTTTGTTTAGAAGGTTCATTTCAATGGCCATTAGTCTATGACTAGATAAATTCCAAACTAGCATTGTTCCCACATCTTCTTCAATGTTAACGGAGTCCCTTCCTCGGTCGATGCCTTCATCTTGAATCGTGCTCTCCCCAAAGGTCGTTCGTAAAAATTAGACGTACAAATGGAAACAGGGTTAGACAACAAACCATTTGGATTAAATGGCAGAGTTGGAGCACAAATAGTTGCCACTGTATGGGAAGAATCCTTCCTTCATGCTCCATTATCTGACACACTAGCTGAATTAGTGCTGATGTCATCCGCAGGCAAAGGGCATGCACGTAAGCCTGAGGGTGCCTCCCTCACGCTATGTTCAGTATGTGGCTTCTCAGTATTTAAAGTGGAACTAGAAGGAAAAACAGAAGCTTCAGTGCATGGTTTGTTATTGTTTATACATTGCGATGACAACACATAGGCTACAAGACAGGATGAGGGAGCATCAATATGATATCATCAGGAGAGCTGAGACTAATGCTTTATCTAAACACATCATGTTACTAGTTGCTCAGCACGATTTTAAGTTTATGGTTGTTGAAACAGTCAATGTGGGTATAAAGGGGGGCCCACATAGAACTAAGTAAGAAAGCAAAGAATTGAACTGGATTGTTAGAATGAAAGTGAATATGGGGAAAGGCCTCAATGATAAATTTTCTGTTAAACCAGTTTTAATGAATAGGCCATTAGCTAGATAGATAGATATTAATTATGTTCAGTATTTTTTATAATGTTTTTATGAATGAAATGTTTTATATGCTTTTATAATGAAATGTTTTCATGTTTATATAATGAGTTTTGAGCTGCATTTTTTGGCTGTTGAATTAGATGCTTTATGTTTTTATGAATGAAATGTTTTTGTTTTTATACAATGAGCTTTGAGCTGCATTTTTTGGTGTGGTTTTAAGGAATCTTGTTAATTCCTAATTGTTTTTGCATGCTAATTGGCTGCTTTGCTGTTTAAAAGTACTACAGTTTGGATCTTTATTTGTCTGATGAAGCAGCTGCTGCTGCAAAAGCGCTTACTGTTTGTTCTACTGTTTGTTCTGGGATTAAATTCTTGAATTTTACTGGTGTGTTCCGCTGCCTCCTTTGACTGTGATATTGTATAATTTATTTTTTGGAGGACCGGTTTACCTACACCATAGTCTTTGTTCTTTGTTGCTTTATACTGTGTTGGATTTGGTGTAAGGACATGGTAGAAGGTTGTTGTCAACCACGGGATTCTTCCAGCTCGTCTGAGCTGAATAGCGTGACTTTTACTGGCCATAAAAACTTTTCATCTTTACGTGGGAGCTTTGAGAATCCCTTATTGGACATTATACCAGCAGATAATGCACCTCCTACTCTGAATAACTGTGAGTATGATTCAAATGCCCTGTGAAGGGATTTACATAAGCTTGAAAATGATGCCAGAAGATTAATTAGACTAAAACACAGAGATTCCAGTTTGAGGCATGTCTCAATTCGTGTATTGTTCCTCGTGGCTTAAGGATTTTGACAATGCCTACCTATGGCAACACGTATAATGACCTTTTGACTCAATGGCAGCAAATCAACTTGGATACAAGCTATATCTATATGAGACTCCTAATACAATTTTTTAAACCACATGAGGACAATTTGCTATCTGATATTGAGAAGGCACAAATGAGCCTCTATAAGACATATCCACATTCAGTTGCAGATATTAAGGTGGAACACATTATAGACTCTATTGCTGCCTATGAAAGACAGATGCTCAACGATAAAAGGAGAAAGATACAATGTGATATTGCTGACTTTTCTAATGAAAGAGTATTTGCTTGGCCCAGGGAGGATAGATCTGTCACTACAAACATTAATGTGAACATCAGTCACTCTAAAACATCTTCTGATGATCCTGTTCAAGGACCGGAACCAACTGTATTTAACACTGAGGCTCCTGTTGTTCCTTCTAGTTCCACCTTAAATGCTGAGAAACCACATACTGAACACAGCGTGAGGGGGGTGCCCTCAGGCTTACGTACATGCCCTTTGCCTGCGGATGACATCAGCACTAATTCAGCTAGTGTGTCGATTAATGGAGCATGAAGGAAGGATTCTTCCCATACAGTGGCAACTATTTGTGCTCCAACTCTGCCGTTTAATTCAAACAACTTGTTGTCTAACCCTCTTCCCATTCGTACGACTAATTTTTACGAATGACCTTTGGGGAGAACACGATTCAAGAGGACGGCATTGGCCAAGGAAAGGACTCCGTTAACATTGAAGAAGATGTGGGAACAACGCTAGTTTGGAATTTATCTAGTCATAGACTAATGGCCATTGAAATGAACCTTCTAAACAAAGGTATGAGTTTCATACCAGCTATGAAAATTATTCTAACTGAAAACATTATAGAACTTAAGACTTTTACTAGAAATGTCAGTTTAAAGATGTTTTTTAATGATTCACATGGCACTAGTAATAATAATGCTAATATTTTTAGGAAAACTAGTTGCTTCATACCGCCTACAGTTGATGCTACTGAAGTTTTTAAAAAGCATGCATTAGGGACATTTATGCTTTGTATGAAAATAATACCAATACAAAGACTTTTTGCAACATGTCAGTTAATGAGAGGTTAGCTCTAGAACAATTGTGTCAGGATTCTACCTTGAGCTTTAGACCAGCAGACAAAGGTGGATGTCTTGTAGTTATGGATTATACATTTTACAAGGATGCAATATATACCATGCTCAATGATCCATTAATTTATATTCCATTTACAAAACACCAGGTTGAACAGTCTATTAGTAGAGTGTATAATGAATTGTTTGAATGTCTGTAGCTTGGACATATTAGTCTTGATCTTTTTAATTATTTTATTATACAAGAACCAACTTTGCCTACTATACCGGGCCTCCCTAAAATACATAAGCATGCTAGTAACCCCGCTATGAGACCAATAGTAGCTGGAAGGGGATGGTGCACGGAACCCCTTTCCATCGATGTTGAACAACATTTGAAACCAATCTTAGCTAAGAACTGTTATATTTTAAGGGACACTGAACAGTCCCTTAGGGACTTATTTGCTCACATACAAGTTAAACCACCTGTTGCTGGTTGCATTATGATAGCATTAGATGTGAAATCCCTTTTTACGTGCATACCCAATAACACAGGGGTAGAGATGTTGGGAGACTATCTAAAGCAAGATTGCACTTATGAGATCCATAAGATAGATTTACTGTGTATGCTTATGGAACTTATCCTTGACAATAACATTTTTATGTTTGAAGAAGGTATTTTTAAACAAAGGGATGGCGTAGCTATGGGCACCTCTTGTGCCAATAGCTACGCCAACCTCATTATGGCAAAATGGGAGGAAATGCATATCATACCTCAGCTCAAGCCTGGACAGGCTGTTCTTTACAGGAGATTTGCTGATGATCTTTTCCTCCTGTGGGAGAGTACTGGTGATGAGCTGTCTCAATACATTGGTCAACTCAACAGTAGTACTGACTTTCTTAGTTTGACGGCCAGTAGCTCTACTGTAAGTATGGATTTTCTTGATGTTAGGATTACCAGGGGACTTGATGGCACTTTTACTTCTGAAATCTATATGAGAAGTTGCCATAGGAATACGTTTGTCCACAGACAGAGTATGCATCATGGGCACATTTTTAATAATGTTGTGACAGCACAGATGTTAAGAACATCCAAATTGACAGCAGGTCACTCCACCTTCTCTTGTGAATTGAAACATATGGAACAGCGATTCCTTGAGAGGGGTTATAATAAGAAAGAAATTAGCTCGGTTACAGCTCGAGCATATACATCTAGAACTCAGGATGATAAGCCATATTTCTCTTCACCCACTCAATTTTGCAAACAGAAAGTGACCAACTGTAAACTGAGAGTACCAGTTACTTATGCCAGCAACATTAGATTGTTGAAGAACATCTATGCTAAACACTGGGATATACTTAGATCTAATGAGAGAGTGGAATCAATAGTAGGAGAGACCCGAGCTATATGTATAAGAATAAGAGATCACTTAAGAAATTGCTATGTTATCCAAGGTTTAACTCCAATACTGATACACAGCTTAATATTGGTACATTTCCTTGTCGGGCATGTAACTACTGTCATGTGATTGACAGTAGTGCTGCATTTGAACATACAGATATGCATAAAAAGATGTTTTTCAGAGCCAGAGCTAACTGTAACACAGTGAATCTAGTTTATTTAGCCTACTGCATGGTTTGTTACTGTTTCTACATTGGGATGACAACATTCAGGCTACGAGACAGGATGAGGGAGCATCAATATGATATCTCCAGGAAAGCTGAGACTAATGCTTTATCTAAGCACATCATGTTACTAGGTGCTCAGCACAATTTTAAGTTTATGGTTGTTGAAACAGTCAATGTGGGTATAAGGGGGGGCCCACATAGAACTAAGGTAGAAAGCAAAGAATTGAACTGGATTATTAGAATGAAAGCGAATATGGGGAAAGGCCTCAATGATAAATTTTCTATTAAACCAGTTTTAATGAATAGGCCATTAGCCAGATAGATATTTATTATGTTCAGTATTTTTTATAATGTTTTTATGAATGAAATGTTTTCTATGCTTTTATGTATGAAATGTTTTCATGTTTATATAATGAGTTCTGAGTGCATTTTTTGGCTGTTGAATGAAATGCTTTATATGTTTTTATGAATGAAATGTTTTTGTGTTTATTCAATGAGTTTTCAGCTGCATTTTTGGTGTGGCTTTAAGGACTCTTGTTAATTCCTAATTATTTTTGCATGCTAATTGGCTACTTTGCTGTTTAAAAGTACTACAGTTTGGATTTTTATTTATCTGATGAAGCAGCTGCTGCTGCGAAAGCGCTTACTGTTTTTCTACTGTTTGTTTTGGGATTAAGTTCTTGAATTTTACTGCTGTGTTCCGCTGCCTCCTTTGACTGTGATATTGTAATGATTTATTTTTTGGAGGACCGGTTTACCTACACTATAGTCTTTGTTCTTTGTTCCTTCATTAGTTTGCATGCTTATTCATTATCAGCTTCAGCTGACTGTGATATCACTGTATGTTTTGTTAATGTTTAATTGCCATTTTAGAACATTCTTTTAAAAATTGCTTATTGCAGATTTTACTTCACTTTTTATTATAATATATTTGAGCTTATTGCAGATTTTACTTCATGTCTTAGTATAATATATTTGAGCTTATTGCAGATTTTACTTCATTTCTTAGTATATTTGATCGTATTTTATTACTATACACTGTTCAAGTCATAATGAAGCATTTAAACAAACTTGATATAGAAAATGAATATGAATATGTCTGCTGACTTCCACAAGATGGCAGGGGCTGATTTATGAAAGCTTCAACCACACTGGAAAGGATTCTAGAGTAGTTGTCATTTACATAATATGCTAAAAATGAGAACTAAGGCAGCAATGAATTCCACATGTAGAAGCTTGTCTGCATCATTGTATCAGGGATGGACCAAGTTTGGTTTTCTACACTTTATCACATACCAGAATGCACCACTGTACATCCTGGTATGTGATAAGGTGTAGACAACCAGGATGCGCAGTGGTACATCCTGGTATGTGGTAAAGAGTAGACAACCAGGATATGCCAGGATGTAAGGATGTACCACTGTACTGCGTTGTGTTTCTTCTTCTGACCAGAAGTGCCATTCCAGGGAATGGTTATCTAGTTGCTCAGCAATGTTCTCCTGGGCAGACTGTAACCATTCATTGATGGTCAAGCACTGTAATGTTCCTTTTCCAATGAGTCACCTTGTACCAGATTCCCAAAGTCTCCCTTTCTTACTCCACATTCTAGTCTGCAATTCACATATTTGTGATATTTGGACTATATTGTGGATTCTTATTTGCTTGCCAACTGCAATGGTAGACTTCTTCCCTTACAAAACTGAGTATGCCCATACACCTTGGTACACTGAAAGGTCTAAAGGGCTCATATGGTTAATTTAATGTAGGGCATAATATGAGGGTTTTACTGCATGCCAGACACATGGATTGAATACCTTTATTTGTGACTGTCACTGTTAGTTTGCTATGGCAGATGTTCCTGTTATTTACATGTTTATAACCTTTATTAAGATTATTTATTTCCTTAGTTTGATGGCTAGTTTTTGAAGTAAACCTGGCAATCTGATGAATTTATGTCTTATTAGTACAAAAGCACTTATTGTCATGTGTCTCATGCATGTTTTTAGCCCATAAAATAAATATTTCCCTTTCAGTCATGGATTATACACATTTGTACATATACACTCATTCATGTGGATACACACACACACACACACACACACACACACACACACACACACACACACACACACACACACACACACACACACACACACACAGAGTATAGGACATAGATCAACTAGTCATCAAGTTGTATGAAATATAGATTTATTTACCCACTTGGCTTTGTGGATCAAATGGGAAACAAAGCAGTTACTTTCATTACTTTCCACCAACTATTTACAGTGTAAACTACCCCTCCAAGAAACAGGTGCCTTTTAGAAGTCCATGGTTATAGGCCTCAACATTGCAGTTCAGAGGATTACTTCAGGTATGCTAAACAAGTTAGCCCAAAATGGACTGATGCACTCCACACCTCGATGGCCTTTCAGATAAGCTCCATGTGAGAAACAAACTTCCTTTCTTCCTTTTTCTGGCTACATATTTTTGTACAGTATTGTCAGTTAATATATTGTTATCTAGCTGTACATAGTTTTCCTAACACTTTTGGAACTTCTAATTCCTAAGTCACAGTTAAAGGATTGTACACCTTTCCAAACTCAGCTAGTTAGAACAACACCTTTTCCAGCACAAAATAGCAGAACATTTGGATTCAAGAAAATGGATTACAAGACACCAACAACCAATCAGCATTTCTGCTGGCTAGGACAAACCTGGGTGTCACTGTATATTGAAAGGGTTAGAGGTAGAGTTTCCACTGGTACAACTTTGTGCTACCATTATTCTTCCTGCATAGATTTTACACTAGAGAAGGATAAGTTACCAGTCTGAAGTTCCTACTTAACTCTATATGTACCCGCAACCACCCTACTTAACCCCTCCCTCTGCCAATACCCACTTCCCCACTAAGTCTGAACTGTAAGACCTTTCCTCTTCCTATAACTTGCTACATCTAACTGCTTTCCCTTCTACATCCTCCCATTAGATCACTACATCCCTCCTCTACTACTTTTTTTCTTCTGATCTATTTCTTCCTCTGATCTGAGGCCCCTTGTACATACACTAGTCTCTACTTTTTTACTTCTGGACTAGTTTATTCCTCAGATCTGAGGCCCCCTGCACATACACAATGTTCCTTCTAGCCACTAATCCAATAATACCAAGTTTCTTTTCAAAATAATACCTATAACCTTACTTCCTTTTCTGCATACCTCCTGGATTTATTATTGTGTTTTTCTTCTTACAACCTTATTATTATACTTTTTATGTATAAAGCTATGTATAATTCCATGGAGTACATTATTTTTCTTATCCATAGTACTCATGACATTGTTTTGCTCTGTATTACTGTAAACTTGTTTCGACTTGTATGTCTGGGGCTTTTCCACTAGGGTCTCCACTGAAAAAGGATAAATTCTTACCCAGCTGGACCAACCCGGTTAACAAATGCAAAATAAAATAAAATAAATAATTCAAGTAGCAGAATATGTATATAATAGTTAAGCATTCTTTTTCTGTGGCACAATATCTGCTTAGCACATTGTTCAAATTTCTGATAATATATCACACACGGTATTCCTAAGCTTGAATGATTTTGGATTGCACACACAGCCAAAGAGGTCATCATAGTACAATATGTCAGTAACCTCACATTAATATGTGCTGTTAGGGCACTACCAATGCTCCAAATGCTCACCGAGAAATCATTCTTCTCCATAGAAGCATAGAATATTGGCTAAACACCTCACAACTCCTCTTGAATCGTAAATAAATAAATAAATAAATAAATAAATAAATGCTACTGTTTACCCCCAAACTCTGTCTCATCCCTCCCAAAAAACTAAGTTTAATTTATTGTCATCCAACAAGACCTATGCATAAATTGTACACCATACCAAACAAAAAGATACAATTATACAGTGTCACCTGAAATTTTATCTTCACTTTCAGCAGGCCATAAAGAAGACATGCAAAAGCTAGGCTGCCTCTATAGAGTAAAGCAGTACCTTCCTGAGTCTGCTAGACCAAAGGTAGCCACTTATTTCCTGCTCCCTATCCTATTATATGCCTCTCCTATCCTAACCAATGTTAACTCCTCTCTAACAGACAGATCAGAATAATGCTACAATAAAGTAGCCAAATTCACAGCTAACCAACAATATTTCACATCACCGCCTCTCTCTCAAACAACTTAACTGGCTCAAACTAAATAATTTTCCATTGAACTCAAACTTAGTTATGACCTCCAAACTACTGCACAACTCAGATAAATTCCCAGCTTGTCACCCCATCATTTAACCTTGGACTACTAAGAGACCCTACACTCCATTGACAACCATGGTACTGAAATAGCTATATGAATGTGTGCCATAACTCTTTGCTGCACAAACCTTAATGTATGATTATCAAAATAATGCCTTCCACTATCACCTCATCTAATTTATCTTCCTTGTGCTTTCTCACCTCCTTCTTTTCTTTGGTCTGGTCTAACTTTTTATCTTATCTTTCTTTGTCCTAGAGTTTGAACAATTCTTTACAGTAACAAATATTCTTATGTAAAACATGAACATCTATGCATATTGATGATATTGCATTGCATATACTTTTGTATTTATAAAAAAAATATTCAAGTAATCTCCGTGGTATCCCCAAAGTCTCAAAACAACCAACTAAACAAGTGTAGTGGGTCCAAAAACAAAACAGTGCAAGAAACTTCTCTGTGTGGAAGATTTTCAGTCCATATATTTCTAGTTAATCACTGTATATTAATCAGATCAGACAATAGCAGTAGAAGTAGAAAACTTAAACTCATCTTAAGTCAAAACAAAACAAAACAAAAAATAATAATAGAAAATATATAATTGTACAGCATTACAAAGTATTCAAAAGTAATCCAAGTAAGGTAGGCAGTCTGTTTCCAGTCAAAAATCCTTTATTAAGTACACAGACAAGTGACCCAAGTAAAATAAAAATAATGTAATAATTTCAAAAGCTTTCTAACTATATATAGCCTCCATACCTACCTCTGATGTTTCTGTAAGGTGGGTGAATTTCTTAATTAATTTAAGGAATTTCAACACAGGTTTAGAATATAAAATCTTTTGTCCCTCTTTAAATGCTCTATCTGCCTCAAGAGACCATTCAGTCTCAATAGAAGCTTTCCATCTTATCAAATATTTCAAAGGGCAATCAAGGATCCAGTTAGTCAAAGAAAAAACTTTAATCTGTCTTTTAGTGGAACTTTAATCTGTCTTTTAGTGGAGGGTATGGACCAGTTTTAAGAGTTTTCATTTTTTTATGTGGTTTTACAACCTCTCTTCCAATAATGTATCCTAAATACTTGTCTTCCTTCATACCCTGTTTACTTTTATTAACATTTACAGTCAGACTGCACTTTTTGTAAGTTAGTCTTCCAGTCCACTGAATGAATGACAGTTTCATCCAGATATGCCATAGCATGTCAGGAGTGAAGCTTCAGTATTTTATCCTTAAGCTTCAGAAATGGTGCTGGGGCCCCAAATAGGCTAAATGATCTAAATGTGCACTGAAATAGACAGTAGGGTTTACAGGGGTTGTTTTTATTTTCTTTGCCATAGAGGGTAAGATTTATCTGTGAGTATTCTTTCAAGTCCAGTGCTGTCAAGTATCTGGCCTTTCCTAAGTTTTCTATAAACTCGTTAATTCTAGGCTTGGGATAGTTACCAAACATTTATTCAACTTATTACAGAATCTAATAATTCCATCAAGTTTAAGAACTAGCAATATTTGCTGCTCTATACACTTTTGGATTATTCTGCCACTCCCAAAGTATTCTCTTATTATGTAGTTCTCTGCAAGGTCTCACTTTAGCCTTCATTCATGGTGTTGTCTTTGTGTGATGCTCTGCCAGGTTAGATTTCCCAAACATTTCTGAGAGCACTCCTTTATTTATTAGTAATTCTCTTAATTTCTATTGTTGTACTTTTGACAGGGATTCCTTTACCTCTTCTTCTGGTAGAAATTGTCAGGTCTCCCTGTATGAACATTCCAAGCTCACCACTCAGATTTTCACCTCTTTCCACAAATTCAGTACATTAATATACGTCTGTTAAATGCTTTTCTTTCCTGGTTTTCCAATGCTGCAGTTCACTGTCTATATTCTTTCAGTCTCCTCAAATGACCTGAGGATGCAATAGTTTTCAAGAACTGACTGCATTTATACATGAGAAGACCTTTTTCTATATGCCAGTTTTCTTTGGCAGGTAGTAACACTAGTACATTATCCATTGGACTAAATTCTGTAAGTCAGGCATTTTTATTATAAAGTAGTTCTTGCATCTTCTGTCTCTCTGCATATTTACTAGATAAGTGAGGGATTAGTAGAGAGGTTTAATAAAACACTCCATGATAAGAAGTGTTTCTGACACTAAGAGAAAGAGCTGGGAGCAGCTGTTACCCAACTTTATGTTTTCTATAAGAGATGCACCAGATGTACTCTTCCTCAACCCATGGCTAAAAAACACAGCATTCATGAGTTTAAAAACCTCCTTAAGGAGCATCTAGCAAAATACTGGCTCTGCACCTGCCACACTCCTGGTTAAGCTACCAACTACTCCCTTACATTACCCTAAACTAGCACAATCTCACAGCTACAACTATTAACTGCTGAAGGCTATCTTGATTCTACACTCAGTTTAAGTTAACAATATATACACATGCATGGGTCCATATCAGATCATCGAAATGGCTCATTATCGAATGCCGTAACATCAAACTGCAAAAACCCGTACCCTAACAATATCGAAACCTCAAAACAGTGATTTTGTTTCCTAGGGAAAAAATTGCTGTTCCGAGAAACACACACACACACCACAAGCACACTAAAAAGCAACAATCCACACACATACATTTAAAAGTTACATCTAACCCTACACTACACTGCACATACACTGCTATCTATCCACTTACCTTAACCCAGACCCTAACCCTAAGGTCCGTCACTATCGCACACTCACCTCACCAGAGCCCTAACCCTAACTCACTTAACCCGCCCCTAACCCCAAATTCTCACTATTGCACACTCACCTCACCCACGCCCTAACCCTAACTCACTTAACCCGCCCCTAACCCTAAATTCTGTCACAATCGCACATTTACCTGACCCGTGCCTTAACCCTAACTCACCCAACCTGTGACTAACCCGAATGACTGCACAATCACACGCTTACCATAACGCAACCAGTAACTTTCCACTGCATCGCTGAAAACAGTGAAGCCACAACGATGACGAACCAAATTCTTTCCCTAGGAAAGAATTCAGTTTTATGCAGCTTTGCTGTTTTCATCGTTCGTGATATTGGGTTCGATATTAGATTATTTGAAATTCTGCCATTTCGATGATCTAATATAGACCCCACATGCACTGCTTTGTCTTTAACTGTTATGTAGACTACATTTTTCTATCTTGCAATTACTGTATGACACTGTTCTCACTATTAACTCATGCGGCCAGATTTTATCAGTAACTGTGCCATTTTTGTTAAATTTGTTAATTTATTTGTTAATTATTTGCTAATTATTTTTATATAACTAATTTCTTTACTGACTTGCTTTGTACATTGTTAATTAATACGTTTTCAGTTTGTTTGCTTAATACTGTATATTTGTATGTATGGAGCTTTTGTCCCTGGGCCTCTGCTGAAAATGGGCCTCATGCTCAGTCGGACATTACCCGGTAAAGAAACAAAATAAAATAAATAAAAATATGTTTCAGTATGGTTTATACCCCATTTGAACTCTTGTATAGCTGATATCCAACAAGGCTTATTGCCAGTAGAAAGGAAACTTGGAAATAAGAGAAAGCACCATATAAAAGTGCAATAGAATACTACATCAATTTGTAGGATAAATCTAATTATGTATCTAGTAAATATGCAGAGAATACAGAAGATGGAAGAAATATTTTATAATAAAAATGCCTGACATAGAGAATTTAACCCAGGAGATACAATACTAGTGAAAGTGCCTATCATAGAAAACTGGGAGATAGAAGAAATATATATACTCTCATGTATAAATTCAATCAGTTCTTGGAAAACTATTGCATCCTGTGGTGTTTCAAGGTGACGCAAAGAATGAACACAGTGAATTACAAGGATAGGCAACCAGAAAAGAAAAGCCTATAAAAGATCTATCATATTAATGTTCCAAATTCATGGAAAGAGGTGGAAAGTTCAGTGTTGAGCTTAAAAAGTGAAGTTATTAATAGTACTTACTGATATCCTTTGCTAGACTTTATTAGTATCCACATAACATACATAGCAATTCATTCAGATGGTATCTCTAGGATTGCCACTGGATTCAAGGGACTTTTATACCCAAGATGCTGTGCACTTTTCTTGCATTCTGGACATGAAGCACAGAAGATTTCTTGTTCTTTCATAATCCATGGCAAGGAAAACTCCTATGGCCTAATTTATGTGTATCCCTAGTTGACTGCCCAGTATGAGACTATGGGCTAACTTCCTTACTAATGTCCTATAATCTTTTGAAACTAGCAGTTAATGTAGAATTTCTTCTCTTTCTTTACCTACACTCTAAAACATATCATCTTTTAACTCACGATAGGGCAAGGCAAAAACAGGAATATCTTGTTTACAATCCCACTACAACTTTGGTTATAGTCTATCTTATCCTAACTTTGGTTATAGTCTATCTTATCCTACTTTAAAGTACCATCTTTCTATTTTTTAAGTTTATGTGGCTTACTTGTATGCCAAAATCTCAGGGTTTATACCTTCAGTAACTTAAGGCAGAAGGTATAGCAAGCATCCTCTCAAAACACTGGAGCTAAAGAGCCTACTATGTATTCTCTTGTAAAGGGTAGGTCCAAACAAAAAATAATAAATAAATGGTTTACTATTAAAAGGTCAAATGGCACTCCTTCGAATGTCGTATAGTCGACACCGGAAGGTCGTAAATGTCGAATGTCGAAGTCAGAAAATCAATCTAGGAACGGTGTTAACATGGGTTGATGTAGGTGTTCGTATTATTCTGAACTAGAAACATCTCCCCTACCTCGACCCATGTTGAAACCCATTCCTAGATTGTTTTTCCGAGTTCGCGATTAGCAGTTTCGGCCTTCCGTTGTTGACTATACGACATTCGAAGGAGTGCCATTTGACCTTTTAATAGTAAACCAAATAAATACATAAATAAAATCACAGAATGCTGTATTACCTCTACTATCATTACAATCCTTTTGAATATTCTGTTTTCTCTTAGGTTGCTTGTTTTTTTACAAGCATGTGCAGATTCTACCTTTTCTTTTCTTTTCTTTCTCTATGCTTTCTTTCTTCTGAAAGAAGGTACCTGAAAACAAAATGCATCTTCTGGTTTTCTTCTTTCCTTAGTTATAGAGGCCTGCACTTAGAATCTACCTTCACTTGATTTCTTACTTTTTTTTTTTTTTTGTATTTTCAGTAGCAGAATTTTTATTCAAAGCTCTGTATTTCCTTATATATGCCACTTTTACTTTTTATTACCATTTCATTGTTTTCATGGTCTTCACACACCTTTTAAGTGATAATTTTCATTGTAAGCCTCTGTACAGACTTTTTCTTATATTGCTTTTCACTATAGTCTCGTATCAGTTCATCTTCAGTTCCTCTGTTGACATCTCTTCCAGTTTTAAGTCTGTTTTTTTTTCTCTGTCTGTTATTGGGGCAGCTTTATGAAAAACAATATTTTTTTTCTTCCTACTTCCAAAATTTCAGCCCCTATTTTATCATTTACACTAACTCCTTATTCCGGGATTTGATTAGGGACCCAGTATGAGTGTCACTGACTTGCTTTTCCCCATTACTAATAGTAGATTAGTATTTTGAGATGAGATTCCTGCTTTCTTTCCACACTGCTTCTATGGATTTGTCCTCTTCCCATATTTTCCCTATAACTTTAAAACAGGTGAAATATTTTCCTAATATTTCATCATGAGTCAAGTTAGGGAGTTATGACCACATGAGGGAGTAGTTTCTAAGAACTGCTTGAATTTCAACATGAAAGGACATTCTTTTTCTCTTAGCACAAATGCATATTACATACCCAGGGACCCTTTACAAGAGTAATCAAGTTTTTCACAGTCCGTTTGACCTTACACTTTTATTTCTTCTAAAACTATCATGCACTTCACCAGATTAGTTGTAAAAACATATCATAACACTGACATCCTAGCTCTAGCCTTGTCACACTCCATGAGAACAACTGCAATGGTGACATGTATTTTCCACTTCATTTAGTAGCATCTTCTTCAGTATTAGTAGCTGAGAACTTACCATGGTTACCCATCTGCCCACATTTGAAATAAATTAAAACATTACTTGCCAATTTTTGTTTCAATGAAGATGGCACATTTCTTATAGCAATTTCAGACTAAGAAGTAGATAATTCAGTTTTATACTCCATGTGATTAACTAATAAACATTCTGTGCAATACCCATTTTCTTATATAACTAGGCTAGGCCCTTTCACACCTCTATACCTCTAACATTTCTAACACTTTCAATTAACTGTTGTTGCAGAGTTCCAGCAAAAGCATACATCTGCACGCTTACCCTTTGATAGCATTAAAACTTCAGTCTTAACATTTTATTGCTTTTACTTCAGAGGTTATTCCAACCATACTTAAAAGTTCCTTTTTATTTGTCATAGTCAATGTAATACTTTTTTCTTTGTATCTGTATACTTATTTTACTGCCTCACCTACCAGTTGGGAAAACAGGATTTTTGCACTGTCTGCTCATTCCCAATCTTACAGTGGATAGAATGGATAGAAAATGTTTACACACCCCTATTAAAATGCCAGGTTTTTGTGATATAAAAAAATGAGAGCACACTAAATCAATCAAACAATATCAAAAGACCAAAAATCATACTACTCCAAACTTCAGTCCCTGCACTCATGTAACCCTAAAATATTTTGGGACTCCACCTCCTCCATCCTCCACCCTGGTAATAAAGATAACCCCTGTCCAAACCCCAACCTCACTGAACTTGAAACAACCACCCAATTCAACTCATTTTTATAGACTGTATTGCAAAACTATCCTCCTCTTTCCCCACACACCTGCCATAATCCCACCCCCACTCACCCCCTACCTCTCACCTCCACTCCTCCCCCTTCAGCCTAAAATCCATATTCATTAGCATGATAAAAAGACTTCTTCACCAGCTGAAACCATGTCGCAATGCACCTGACAATCTTCCATCATCCTTCCTCAAACTATCTGTAGACAGCATAGCCTTTCCCATCTCTATTCTTATAAATAGATTCATTCAGGAATCCTATGTCCCATCTATCTGATGCCATGCTTACATCATCCCACTTCACAAAGGAAGGAAAAACACAGACACGACCAATTTCAGACCCATTGCCATCCTTTTCCCACTTTCTAAAATACTAGAAAAAGGTATCCATTCACAACTAATGCCATACCTAAGCCATGGCAGTCTCCTCACCCCCACTCAACACGATTTCTGCCCTGGCCATAGTACCATGACTGCTCTCCTTTCCATTGAAACCATTAACCAATTACGTGACTTTGGTACATTTGTATCCACACTGTTTCTAGATCTTTCAAAAGCTTTCAACACCATCTCCCACCCCTTAATCTTATCCCAACACTTCTCGCTCCATTTGTCTCTCTCCCACCACCATAGCCTGGTTCTCCAGCTACCTCTCTGATCGCCAGCAAGCCGTCCAATGGAAATCTTCAACCTCTCCCTTCCTACCAACATCCACTGGCATGCCCCAAGGTTCTGTACTAGGTTCTCTACTCTTCAACATTTTTATCAACAACTTCCACCACTCCATCCACAAATCCTTAATATCATCTACTCAGCTTACTCCCATTCTGAACTCCTATCAAAAACTCAATCAGCCTTCTCTAAAACAGAAACCTGGATGCAAACCAATCACCTGGCCCTAAATGCTAACAAAACTAAATTGATGATTTTCACTCCCTCTAGAAACACCACTATCAACAAAAACTCATTCTCCATACTCAGACAGAACAATAGCCCCATAGAAATTGTCCCCACTACCAATCTACTTGGTGTCACCATTGATGAAAACCTAAAATTTGAAACCCACATCCACTTCTCCATCAGAAATGCCCATCAAAAACTAGGTCTCCTTTACAGACACAACAGTTACCTCAGCCTTTGCACCAGACAAATCCTAGCCTACTCCTACCTTCTGCCTTCTCTCATGTATGGTGCTCCTCTCTTTACCAACCTCCAGCTTGGCCTACAATCCAAACTTGAGTCCTGTAACCACAAAATTTACAAATTCACAACCAATTCAAGAAACTCATCCTACCACTGCCACTGCCCCGTACCCTGCAATAGCTTAAAATTTCCAACTACCTAAAATTTCTCCAGCTCGCCACTGCACACAAGCTCATCTTTAATCCTTCAAACTGCCCCTTTCTCACCTCAGCCTTAACCCCCTACATACCTACGTGCTTACTCAGATCTGAAAACAAAAATCTCCTACAAATCTACAAAGCCTCATGTACTCCTAGCCAGCTGTTATTATCCTGCTCCATAGCTAAACAGAGGAACCCCCCCCTCCTTCGCAACATGACTAACCATAACAATTTCATATCTCAACTTCTCCTATCTGTCTTACAAATGGATATGCCCATGTCACACTCCAGCTTAATCTTTCCTTCTAAACCCTACCTCACTGTCTATTTCCATCCTTTAAAACACTTAGTATCTTTCTGAATATTCCCACCAAGACATCTCAGGACAATTCTCCCACCGCACCAAAAAAAAAAAAAAAAAACTACTGCTTTGTATACTTGCATGCTTAATGTACAATGTTCCCTTTATAAAGTTTTTTAAAAACTTTCACGTCTTTTACTCACACTGTTGAATATACTACTGTTTTTGTATTTTATGCTTAATATTCAGTGTCCTTTTATCTATATGTTGTTGTTGTTGTGTCTTTCGGCTTTTCCCAGTTAGGGGTCGCCACAGCAGAATTCCGGTCCACTAATGATTGGTAGTTGAGTTTTACGTGCCGAGTTACCAGCCCTGATGCACAACCTTCAATGAAGGTATGCTCATTCAAGCATGTCTCCACGCAGAAGACACTCTAGCTGAGAATCGAACCAGACAGCATCTTACTGTGAGGCGACAACGCTACCGCAGCACCACCACCATCTAACTTGTTTTATTCCTACTCCCTGATTATATTATATATACGTTGTCCTTTTGTCTGTATGTAACTTGCTTTATTCTTACTCCCTGATTATATTGTATATACTTCATTACAGTTGTCTGTTTTATATTTTATGTTTTTGGAGCTTTTCTCCATGGGCTTCCACTGAAAACGGGCTCTTTTCGGCCCAGTGGACTTCCCCAGTCATCAAACTGAAAAAAATAAATAAAAAAAATTAATAAACAAATAAATAAATAAATAATTTCAAAACTTTTCCCACCTTTAATGTGATCTATAACCTGTACAATTCAATTGAAAAACAAACAAATCTGTTAGGGGAAAAAATATAAAAAATAAAAAACGTACAATACAATGGTTGCATAAGTATGCACATCCTTAAACTAATACTCAGTTTTGTGTGCACACCCTTAAACTAATACTTTGCTGAAGCACCATTTGATTTAATTACAGCATTCAGTCTTCTTGGGTACACACCTGCCATCAATAAAAAAGAGACTGATTAACCCTAAATAAAGTTCAGCTGTCCTAGTAGGACTTCCCTGACATTTACTCAATTGCCTGGTACAACAAAAGCCATGGTTCACAGAGAGCTTACAATGTACCAAAGGGATCTCATTGCTGAAAGGTATCAGTCAGGAGAAGGGCACAAAAAAATTTCCACAACATTGGCTATACCATGGAACACAGTGAAGACAGTCATCAAACAGTGGAGAAAATATGGGACAACAGTGACATTGCAAAGAATTGGACGTCCCTCCAAAATTGATGAAAAGACAAGACAAAATCAGGTCAGGGAGGCTGCCAAGAGACCTGAAGGAGCTGCAGTAATTTCTGGCAAGTACTGGTTATATACTACATGTGACAACAATCTCCCATATTCTCCATATGCCTGGACTATGGGGTAGGGTTGAAAGACGGAGGCTTTTTCTTACACAGAAAAAAGTCCAGACCCAGCTAAAATTTGCAAAGCAATACATCAATTCTCCCAAAAGCATATGGGAAAATGTGTTATGGTCTGATGAGTCCAAGGTTGAACTTTTTGGCCACAATTCCAAAAAGTATGTTTGGTGCAAAAACAGCACTTTGCATCACCAAAAGAACACCATCCCCACGGTGAAGCATGGTGGTGTGCAGTACCATGCTTTGGGGTTGCTCTTCTTCAGCTGGAACTGGGGATTTAGTCAAGGTGGAAGGCATTATGAACAGTTTCAAATTCCGGTCACTTTTGGCCCAAAAACATCAGAAGTCTGCTAGAAAGCTGAAGATGAAGAGAAATGTCACCTTTCAACACAACAATAACCCCAAGCATACATCCAAATAAACAAAAGAATGGCTTAACCAGAAGAAAATTAAAGTTTTGGAATGGCCCAACAAGAGACCAGACCTAAATCCATGTTTACGTGAAGAGGGCTGTGCACCAGAGATGCCCTCGCAATCTTACAGATTTGGAGTGCTTTTGCAGGAAGAGTGGGCAAACATTGACAAGCTGAGATGTGTCATGCGGATAGACTCCTACCCAAGAAGACTGAATGCTGTAGATAAATCAAAAGGTTCTTCAACAAAGGATTAGTTTAAGGGTGTGCACACGCAACAAAGTATTAATTTAATGTTGTGCACACTTATGCAACCAGCATATTGTACATTTTTTTTATATATTTTTTCCCCTAACAGATTTGTTTGTTTTTCAATTGAATTGTAAAGGTTATAGGTCACATTAAAGTTGGGAAAAGTTCTGAAATGATTTATTGTGGTCTCATTTTTTTATATCACAAAAACCTGTCATTTGAAAAGGGGTGTGTAAACCTTTTATAGCCACTATATATGGTGACACACTGCTCAAAAGTCATGCCTTACCTGCTTAACATTTACTGTCTGCTGACTGACATTGTGGAAACATATTATTCCATGGCACACAACATTTCATAAAATGGATGTTCATATATATGCATGCACTTTATTTTGCATTCTACACTCCAAGCTTTTCATAATCAGAAGTACGTATGAGTTAATGCAATGGACTCATTGACTCCTCCATTACTCTATCTGATTTCTATGAAATGCCGATGCACGATTGTTGTGTCAGATTAAAGATGGTGCAACATCAGATGAATATCTATTATGCAGTCCTATTCATGATAGCTACTGCTCCTCATACAACAGCCCAGTCAGTATACTTACTAAATACAACCCTGAGTTTTTTTCCATAAATCCATTAATTCAAGAGACATCAGTTTGCATGCACTTGAGTTATTATTTAATATATCGGTAATATAAAAAATATCTTTTAATGAAAGTTCCCTCGTGTCAGAAAATAACTCCTCTGAAGTTAACAGTTTTTCATTATATTGAGGCATTATAAAATAGGATCCACTATAATTACAGTAAGTATTTCCTAACTTGCTGGAGTGGAAAAATAATACACATCATTTTGCAGGCTGCCCTGTATCCATCACAAAAGCATGTCGAGGGGATGAAGACACTGAGGTCTTAATTACTCAGGCTCAAGACAGTGTATCATACAGAGTGTGACTGGTCTTGTAATTTGGTGTTAAACAGAAATAATCTGTGGGGGTATGACATTAAAAAAATAAGCTTTAATTTTTGTATAATGAATTTTATGATAACAACCTTATTTCTAAACATAAACAATATTTTATAGACTTGAATCAGATATCCCAAGGATATTCCCAAATGAATTCTTGGATTTGTATGTTAGTTTACAGGGCTCCAAAACAGCCAATATATTATACTCATATTCCATATTAAATAAAATATATCTCCCTCTTTTCCATAGTAAATAAAATGGGTCTATATTAAAATACCAAAACCTCACTTACGTGAATACCTAAACGCCGACACATAAATAGCGAGCCACGAAAACACCGAACGTCCTGAAGCACGAAATTCGAAATATCGTATTGCCATAGTTGTCCAACCCCACCACCCGCTACGTACTACCTACCCAAACAAAATAAATAACCCACACTTCCCCATATCTACACTTCTCCTATATATCCCATATCCGAATCAAACATTCACTACACACAAATGTATCTAACTATAAACAAACAACACCCAACTAAGGGAAAAGTATAATTTACGTAAACATTCAGATACACAACTATATTACTATACATACACTTAACATAAACCTACTTCTAACCCTAAAGGAAAGGTTGCATGTATTACTATGTATGCACTTACCTTAACCCGCACCCTAACCCTAAGGTCCGTAACTATTGCACATATACGTTAGGGAGCTATACCAGATGAGGGCCAACTATGACAATTCAATATTTCGAATTTCGCACTTCAGGACATTCAGTGTTTTTGCGGTTTGCTATTTATGTATTGGCATTTAGGTATTTGCATAAGTGAAGTTTTCAATTTTAATATAGACCCAACAAAATGTGTCTCCCTCTCTTCTTAGATATAATACAGTTAAAATAAAATAGAATAACCTTCTGGTTTTCATGAACATGTATACCTGTTTTAAAGGATGTTTCGAATAATTCTTCTAAGTTACAAATGAAAACATGGATTCTCATTATTCCTAATTTCCCTGATGATCACAGGTTAACATCATCTCACTGAACAAATTCACAGCAGGTTTTAGGATATATAATCTTTTCTTCATTTACAACTAGATGCATACTTCTCTGTTTTTATGTGCATAATTTCTGGTGATCCATTTGGATTTATACAGGGAGTCAGTTTTATCATGTATTCAGAGACAGAAACACACACACAAACACGCACACCCAGACACACACATCCACATGTATACACAAACATACATATGCATGCATATGTGCTTGCAAAAGCACACAGGCAAACACATGCATCCAAACACACACACACACACACACACACACACACACACACACACACACACACACACACACACACACACACACACACACACACACACACACACACACACACACAATCAATTGGATCACACTCAGTTTTAGTTGAAGTTGACAAAGTAGCTTACAGAACCAATGTCTTTTTTATAAAATGCTCTTCATTTTAACAACATCCTTCCTGAACTGCATAAATGCTATTACAATAAAATGAGACCAGGGAAAGATTAAAGGAGGGTTATGACCAAGGAGAGATTAAAGGTTAGTGTACTAAATTATCTTGTTTATTCAAAGGTACCAAACAAAGTAGACATTCTCTGTCTCCATTCCCTCTGTCCCTCTCTCTCTCATTCATTCCATCTGCCTGTCTATCTATCTACTTATCTATCTATCTATCTATCTATCTATCTATCTATCTATCTATCTATCTATCTATCTATCTAATCTATTTAGTTATCTGGCTATGCATTTGTTAGAGGATTTAGCTAGCAGGCAGTGTAAAGCAAATGTAAACTTGGCCATCCTGAGGAGAAGATGATAGTTTGGAAAAATGTGTTCATGACACCTGATAGATGCCATATGGAATTTTAGTCAAGGCATGGACTTGAGATGAGTGCTTCACCTCTCCTAACTGAGAGGAGTGCCATAGCTATGCCTTGTGTTTCTGTAGGAGTGTGGAACACTATAGTGGCAACATTGCAGGTCCTGTTGTATGTGAGAATGGTAGGTAGTAAGAAGCTTAATAAACTTTTCATCTCCTACTGGATAACACCCAATCACAGTTTTCAATACTACCAGCAGAGATGCCTGCTTTATGTGAATGAACGTGTATGGACATATCCTTTAGTGAGTTGACATCCGTTTCAGGATTAGCTCAATTGCCTTGGATCCACTGGCTGCTGGAATACCCTTAACTAAATGAAATGGATTATCAGAGAATAAAAGAAAAAAATAAACAATGTCACAACTTACTAAAGATACAGTTTAAGGCACTTTCATTAGCATAATGACAATGTCACATTGCAAATATTTCTCATTACTAACATGACACTGGTTTTAAATATGATTACCTAATGCTGTAAGAGTTTATTAGTTCTTTCTACAGTTATTCAACTGTAAACTCTGCTCTGACCCTTCCCATTCATTGGCAAGTACCAGCATCATTCTATTCTAGAGCAATCTGTACCAATGACTTGGCTTTCTACCTGAACTTGAATCTTAGCATGTGCATTTAGAAACACTGTCTGTAGGCCAACATTCTGGATAGTGACATTTTTTAATTATCAAGGAAGTAATTTTGGAAAAATTATGTTTTAATGAGAGGCACTGTAAAAAATAATTTTCCCCACCTAAATCAGTAATAGTAGTCATGAAAAAAATTATCTGTAATGATCTACAAACACACAATCACTCACACACACGCACACACACACACACACACACACACACACACACATATATATATATATATATATATATATATATATATATATATATATATATATGTGTGTGGGTCTACTTCAGAATGTCGACCGTTCAGAATGCCGACTTTCATATGGCCGACACCATATGATCGCCATTCCGAAAGACCAACATCCTGAAATAGCACTATATACCTACCTGTAAAAACACTAAAACTATGCTATGCAGGGGGAAAGCCCCCCTGCACCCCACACACCCCTGCTACTTAAATATTCTCACTCCGAGATCACACTACAGTACAGGAAAGGGGAATCTCCCAGTCCCGCACTGTAGCGGGATCTCCCCTGTCATTTGTCAGCCTTTCAAATGTTCGCTCATATGGTGTCGGCCATATGAGTTTCGGACATTTGAAAGTTCGAACAAAAGAAGGGCTCCCATATATATATATATATATATATATATATATATATATATATATATATATATATATATCCACATCTATACATACATATATATATATATATATTTCATATGAATAAGCTTTGTTACTAAAATACAGGTGCACACTAAAGTTTGGATTGGTGAACAACCAAAATCTTTTATTAAAGAAGTAAAGTCTAGTGCAGTTTAATTCAGAAATCAGCACAAATAACATTTTAAGAAGATGCCCTTTTATATAGAGACAGTATATATACCATCCTTGGCTCTTTCCCCTGAAAGTGATGTAGGTTAAAATAGACGCAGATTCTGAGATGGTGAAAACATTAAGAAAATTAGAATCCTAAGTGGTTTATATGAGCCAGTGACATAGCACAAGTGGATTATGCTGTATATTATAGAATATTACTGCAAAAGTTCATACATCTACACAGTGAATATTGTTGAAATTCAACATGTCCACCATAAATGCCATTTCATTACTTAGTGATTTCAGCTTAAAAATTATCATCTATTTGTGTTAAAGGGTATATGCATATAATCAACAACTTAAACACTTTTGTTACAATATGTGTCAGTAATATTCTGGAATTACCTTATATCACTCGGTCATTACACTGATAGCAAAGCTTTCACTGGTTTTGTTATGTATTTGCTTTTAGCAGGAGTACTGTGCTTATTTTATATTACTTTCTCACATTTATCAAACCATATGTTAGCTGTCTGTTTTTCCATAATAGTTATATATCGATTCATTAATGTCTGTAGCATCTTTATGGTGTATTTTTGTCTGATGCCAGTAGACCCTTATGGTATAGTGATATTGGTGTTGATCTTCTATGAAATTTCAAATCCTGATAACTGAACAGCAAACTTGTTAAGTCAAACTCCTTAAAGAATGTTCCGCTTGAAACTGCAGGCACACAAGTCCTTCTGAACTGTTATACCATCCATAGATGTCTTTGTCTCTCTCTCTCTCTCTCCCTCTCTCCCTCTCTCTCTCTATATATAGATAGTTTAAAGTATTTTCTTTTTGCTGCACATTGGGCAAGATACTGCATTGTTATATGTAATCTTTCTTTAACTCTGTGTAAGTATTCTCCACTTACCTCTGTTAAACGTATAGACGTTTTCCCTTTGCATTATTTTTTATAGATGTTTTTTACCTGTTATCTGTGTAACGTGTGCATGATTTTCTTCTTCTAAAACAGCTAAGTCACCTTTTCTCCTAGGCTCTACTTTTCCGGTTTGACTCCTATCTCCTTTCTCCTCTTCTAACCCCTAAGTTTGTCTGCTCTTTCTTTTTACTGCTTTGAGCTCCATCCACATAGAGTCTTCATTTCCCTGCACCAGTGACCTTTGCTAACTGCTTGGAAACATGAACCATCTATAACAACCTTTAACAGAAAAACAAGGAGACTAAAGTCTATTCCCTAACTCATTGTTTTAGATATCTCCCTTTGTATTCAGTCTCTATGACGTGCACACTAACAGGAGTGCTTTAAATCCCCCCACCTTCTCTTATAAGTTCATCCGTCTCTCACACTGAGCTTTCTCTCTGCTGTTAAACTAGTTTCTGTCTCACTTAAAAACCTCTTAAAGAGCACTGCTTAGCTCAGTTTTTGGACCACAGCTGCAGGCTCATAGAAACTGATTATTTTTTGGCTGCTCTACTGCCTGAGCTGTGGTGCAACCCGCTCTGTTCACACTTGCTATAATTGGGTTCACTCTGCTTCCTTACCCACCCCATTCCACTCACCCCCCCATATCCACAGATTCATTCTTTCATTATCCATACCCTCTTACCAATTATCCAGTTAACCTTCTCCCCTCATTCTAACAACACATCCACCTACTCCCAACCCCTAACCACTCCCATTACACTTCTCCATTTGACCCATCCCCTACTCTTCACCTCTGTTCTCCTACCACTTCTCAAACTCTCCCACTACGTCTTCCACCATGCTTACTACTTACCCCATATTTCCTTTGCCCTCCCTACTATGCATTCTTCTATTAGCATCTACAACAACTTCCTTTAGACACCACAATAAACAGAACATGCCGGAGGGATAGATTCCTGCCCCAGAGACTTCCCATACTCCGGAATAAACTACCTAACTATAGCAAACAAAGCTCCTCATTAGCACTCTTCAAGAAAAATCTTGATGACTGGATGGGAAATAAGAAATTCACCCAGAGATCACCTCTGTGGCTCTGCTCGTGGCACAGGAAAATAATTTTCTTGGGTGGCAAAAGCCAGGGTACCTTTTTGGCTGGGCTTGTATAGACCCCAGGGCCAATAGCCTAGTACCTACCTATGAACCTATGAACTTTACTTCATTCAGCATTACTCAGTATCAATCTCCAACTTTTCCCCTTCCCTGTAACTCCAGCCTGAATAACCCAAATATCACCATCTGCCCTCACCTTTTAAAACCCAATATCTCAATCCTCTCATCTTTCAGATATGTCCCATCACACCCACCTCCATCACTCTCCATCAAATACCATTGTCTTCTTGAAAAAACTGTCACACCTGTTGCTTTACTCCCCAACTTATATCATATTGCATGAAGATATCTACCCTAACCCAGGTCCCCTCACCCCCACATCTCCACACTATCCCACAACCCATAATTCCAGCTCAAGCAATCTACCTTATATCATAACCAACAAAACTGACCTACTCTTAATTAATTTCAAACTGAGAAGTATACTCAATGAATGTTATGATTTCCATTGTATTCTACTCCCCAGATATTGCTATCATAGCTGAAACCTGGCTCAAACCTCATAAAAAAGATCAAGAAATCCTACCCACTGGCTACAACATCATTCACCATGTCAGAACCAAAAAACGTAGTGGGGGTGTAGCTATCTTTTCTAAAGACACCCTCAAGTTAGAAAAAATCATCTGTACCCCCCCAGACCTCCCTAATGTAGAGCTAATAGCAGCACACCTCAAAGTAAACTCCCACAAGACTCTTACCATCATAGGACCTCTCTCCCCAGGAACAACTTAACCATAATAGAAAACCTCCTGTACGGGATATCCACTAGTTTTACCCAGGAAACCATTGTCCTTGATGATTTCAACCTAGACTGGTTTACATTCTCATTTGAAAACCTCCCTAATTTTATAAACATCTATAATTTCACCCAAACTGTTCATTCACCAACCCACATTGACAAACATTCTAACAAGCAATCCATCCTAGATTGGATTCTTATAAATAAATTAACATCAGATTACACTGCAGGTTGCCTCCCTGATACCCTTAGCAACCATGCACCTACTTTCATAATCAGAAAAAAATATCAGTCTCCTAGTAATATCATCTTCAAACTAGTTCACAAAAAAAAAAAAAACTTCTCTCCTTCTTTATTTAACACTCTTCTCCAGCAGCATGACAGGACCCTCCGCCCAAAAAAATCCTCCAGCTCGATCTTGTACTCCAATACTTCCAATGATGCATCCTTGCATATACGCAATAACTTGGCCCCCTTTAGGAAAATTTGTACCAAATCCAAACATTTACCATGGCTAACATGCAACTCCAAAGCCTTACTAAAACAATGTGACAAAGCCTGATCTACCTACCACAAGACTAACAGGGTCTATATTAGATGAACAAAATTTCATCTTAGCGAACACTCACATGAGCGAATATTGCAGTTTTCGAAACCACAATTGCGAGATTGTAGTACAGTGAAGATGGAAATATTTGCCCTTTCCTCACTGTAGTGCAATTTCAGAGTTGGAATATATATTTGGGGAGGTGTGGGGGGTGTAGCCCCCCACAATTGCAGTTTTGAGTATCTGGATATTCGCTCATGTGAGCGTTCACTAAGATGAATTTTGTTCATCTAATATAGACCCGACTAACAACACAACTGACCTGCTAGAATATAAACAACTGTGGAACCAAGCTAAAAAACAAATTATACTAGACAAAAAATCTCTTTTCCTTAAATCTCAACAGACACATACACATAACCAAAATTCTGGCATTGCATTAACCACCTCCTAAAACTTTGCAAATCTTCCACTCCACCACCCCCACCACAACAAATGTCACACATACCAGAGCCTCACAATTCAACTAGCACTTCATCAACTCTCTGACATCCCAATCCTATCAATTCCCCTAACTCTTTCACTATATCAACAGTCCAGACTAGCTACATCACAATGCTTCTTACAAAGCACAAACCCTCATCCCCTGCTGACCTTCTCCCAAATGAATATTTAAAGCTAGCTGCCCTTCTATCTGCTATCCTATATCTATTCTCATTAATCATTCCATCTCTGAGAAATATGTCCCCACTATCTGTAAAATTGCATATATCATACCTCTGCACAAAGGTGGCCCAGCCAGTGATTTCTCTAACTACCGTCCTATTGCTCTCCTCTCTCCCCTAACTAAAATCCTGGAAAAATGCATCCACCATCAACTACTTGATTACTTACTTAATAAAATCGTTCTATCTAATTCACAGCATGGATTCAGACCCAAGCACAGCACAAGTACTGCCTTGATCAGTTTCACCAACACAGTTTACCACCTAAAAAATGAAGGCCTTCTCATCTCCTCAGTCTTTCTAGACATGTCAAAAGCATTTGACACAGCCTGCCATCAAAAACTTAACAAACTCGCCACTTACAACTTAAGTTCCTCATTTCTTCACTGATTTCATGGCTACCTTTCAAATAGCCAACAGTCCATCAAATGGGTTAACACCCTCTCCACCTCCTGCCTATCTCTGTAGGAGTTTCACAAGGTTCCATTTTAGGTCCCCTTCTCTTCATCATATTCACAAATAACCT